>NC_071108.1:695000-995000 GCF_024256425.1 Clarias gariepinus | reverse complement strand
AGCGGAAGCGTTCTCTCCGTGATGGAAGGGAGGGAGCTTCCATCTAGGGCCTGGACTACCAAAGAAATGCTTAGGGGTGTGCAGGGAATCCTGAGGGCCTTGACAGCAGCGGCGCTGATCAGGTTCCGGTCGGAGCCGGAGTCCACGAGAGCATGAATGGAGTGAGCTTGGCCGTTCACAATTAGCGTTACGGACATCAGGGGGCGATGTTCTGGGAGTCTGTCGGAAGGAGCGCCCTCTAGGGCTCCCAGTCTGACTAGAGGGCGTTTCCTTTTACCGGACAGTTTCTGAGAACGTGATCGGAACTACCGCAGTAGAAACAGGCTCCTTCCAGGCCGCGGCAGCGTCTCTCCTGTTCGGAGATGCGGGTTCTGCCCAGCTGCATGGGCTCCTCCTGGTCGCTCTGAGATGGGGAAGAGGATGGGCGAGGTGCTCTGGGAGGAGGTGATCTCCTAGCGGGGGGGGACCTCCGAGTAGGGCGTCTGGAACGAAGACGTGAGTCAATCCTCCCCGCGAGATCCATAAGTTCGTGAAGGTCGGAGGGGAGTTCACGGGTGACTAGTTCGTCCTTGAGTGCCTCTGACAGCCCTTCCAGGAAAACGTCCGCTAGGGCTCTGTCGTTCCATCCACTCGAGGTGGCTAGTGTCCTAAACTCAATGGCGTAGTCATACGCAGAGCGTGACCCTTGGCGAAGGCGCAGTAGTCTGGTCCTGGCCTCCCTGCCGACGTGAGAGCGGTCAAAGACCCTCCTCATCTCTCCCGAAAAACTCTGGAAGCTCTCACAGCATGGATCGCGAGCGTCCCAGAGGGCCGTACTCCACTCTCGGGCTCTTTCGGTGAGGAGCGTGATCACGTAGGCCACCCGGGACCCTTCTGAAGAGAAAGTGGAGGCTTGTAGTTCGAAGATCAGTATACATTGAGACAAGAACGATCTGCAGGTTCCCGGTTCCCCTCCGTAGATGGGAGGGGCTGGTAGGCGTGGCTCTCGCGGGGGCTCTGGGGTTAAGACCCGAGCTGTGGGCATCTGGAGATGCTGCACGCGGGCTCTGACATCAGCTAGCGTCTGCCTGGTGGTGGCGAGCTCCTCCTGGTGTTTTCCAAGAAGCGCGCCTCGACTCTCCAGTGCTTGTCTCATTCTTTCCAGTCCTGCTGGATCCATGATGGCTGAATTATTCTGTCAGGAAGCTGGAGACTCTTGGGCTTGGTGGATGGATCCAGGAGCAGGTGCAGAAGCAGCACGCAAGTAGCTTTGGTCGAACACTGTAGGGGCGTGACTGAGTCAGCAGGTGCGCGCGCTCGGAGCTGTGAAATCCGTATGCGCGGAGTGAATGCGAAGGCGTGGAGGTGTGTCGTAGTGGGGAGAGCGTGAGCTTGGGTCTGAGCCGTGAAATCCGTCAGCGTAGCGTCAATGCCGAGACGTGAGGACAAGTCGTAGTCGGGAGAGCGCGAGCGTGGGTCTGAGCCGTGAAATCCGTCAGCATAGCGTCAATGCCGAGACGTGAGAATAAGCCGTAGTCGAGTAACGAAAGCGAAAGTTCAAAGCCGTTAAATCCAAGAGAAGTGACAGAATCAGAATCGTGAGACGAAAGGCGGAATCGAGAAAACAGGTGAGGTTGGCAACGTGAAACTGCATGAACAAAAACGCGAGAAAACTACTGTATAATGCATACATACACTACCGTTCAAAAGTTTGGGGTCAGTTGCAAATTTCTTTGTTGTTGTTTGATGATTTATTTTCTACATTCTACAACAATACTGGGGATTTCAAAACTATAAAATAACACATATGGAATTAGGTAATTACATAACAACAACAAAAACAACAGTTAGTTGTTATTTTAAGACACAGAGGTCAGCCTTTCTGTAATAGTTCTTGCAAGAACAGTATGGTTAAGTGCATTTGCAAAATCCGTCAAGCACCATAATGAAACTGGCTCTCATGAAGGCCATCCCAGGAGGGCGAGACCAAAACCTACCTCTGCCGCAGACGAGAAGTTCATTTAGAGTTATCAGCCTGAAAAATTACCAATTAACAGCAGCTCAGATTAGAGGCGTTATGAAGTCTTTACAGAGCAGAAGTAGCAGAAACATCTCACCATTAACTATTCAAAGGAGATAATGCATTTTTTGGACACCTTCAGCATTCCTTTACAATGTGGAAAAAATAAAAAATCAGGAACGATCATGGAGTTGGAAAGTGACCTCAAACTTTTGAACGGTAGTATATATTTCATTTATATGAACAGTATGGGAGTGAAGACAGGGAAATACCACTTTGATTTATTTCCAACGGTCCTCGGGTACAGATGTTTGCCTGTAACATTTTTTTAAAAAGTCACTACACTGAATTTGTAGGCTGGAACTATCTCTAGCACTGGCTTTGCTGCATTTGAGAGCTATGCTGCACTTAATCAATGCACAATGTTTAAAAAGAAAATTAAGCAGAAAGCTTTATGTACAACTGACATGAGATACATACTGTACACTGTGTCAGGAATCTGTTGTGTCTACTTTGTCTTATGTCTGGTACGTCCCATTCTTCAACCAGGGATATAGGCTTATAGAACCTGTACATATATAAAGTGAAATGACGCCATAAACAGATGTACTATGGTAAGGCCCTGTGGTTAACTACTGAGTTTAAACAGTCTGTGGTAGATGAGGAGGCTGATGCTGCATTGTTAACTAAACTTTTTCCTAATTTGTAATACCTCTTGCTCCTTAAAAAAAAAAAATTCAGTGGCGTTTTATTCAAACTGTTTATATTGTACAACATATTAATTAGCAGTCCCTGGATAGCATCAAGCCATCCAAGGCCAAAACAACAAACATCACCAGAACTGTAATAATCAGGTATAAATAAGTTCCTCACGGCTCAGTTAGGGCCCTTCACTATTTTGCATGCCATGTGGATGCTCTTTTTCATCAGAAATAATTAGTAAACATAATATCTCTTTACATCAGTCAGAGAGTATTGCTGCTGAAAGTTAATAGAAATTATTTTTTGTAGATTTATAAATTTTATAATTTAATGTCTGTTTATGATCTCAAGTCAGACTTCACACTATACTCACCTGTTACTCTTACACACTTGTGTTTAATGTATTGGGTTTATTTTTGAATAAAAGCCTGATTTAGAATCTAATGTCTCTCTGGCAGGACCAAGGAGAAGGGGAAGGAAGCTGGAGATCACTGTGCTGCTCATCACGACTGCTCTCTGTTTGCTAGTTGTGATGCGGACAGGCTTAGAGAACAAGAAACAACAAAAGACTACTGGCAAACCAGGTGGCAAATTTGGACCACAGGCGTTACCAGAGCAGTCCAGGAATTTGTCCCACAAATGTCAGAAAAACGTCTCTGTGTCTAACATCACTGGGTTTTCCACTTTGCCTGAAAACATTGAAAACTTCTTGTTTTACCGACACTGCCGGCATTTCCCGATGCTACTCAACGTTCCCGGTAAGTGCGGCGGTCCACAGAACTCTGCACAGATTTTCCTGCTGCTGGTCATTAAAAGTTCTCCATCCAACTATGACCGACGGGAGGTTCTGAGAAAAACGTGGGCTTCAGAAAGACTTCAGAGTGGCGTGTGGATCCGCACTGTGTTTATATCAGGCACCACAGGTAATGGTTTAGAGAAGGAAAGACTTAATAAACTTCTGGAACTGGAGAACCGTATATACCAGGACATCATTCAGTGGGACTTTCATGATTCTTTTTACAACCTCACGCTGAAGCAGGTCTTATTCCTGGAGTGGATGGAGAAGTTTTGCCCTCATGTGCACTTCCTCCTTAATGGAGATGATGACATTTTTGCCAACACAGATAACATGGTGCAGTATCTCAAAGGGTTACATGATAATAATGGAAGCAAACACCTGTTCACCGGCCACTTGATCCAATATGTGGGGCCGATCAGGGAACCAGCCAGCAAATACTACATTCCAGTCCAGGTCCATGAATCAGATCGCTACCCTCCGTACTGTGGTGGGGGAGGCTTCCTGTTGTCACAATACACTTCCAGAATCATCTACAACATGTCTCAATCCATCATCCTGCTCCCCATCGATGATGTTTACATGGGAATATGTCTGGAAAAAGCTGGACTTAAACCTGTGTCTCATATGGGAGTGAAGACAGCGGGCTTGCACATTCCCTCAAAAAAGCTGGACATGTACAATCCATGCTACTACCGTGAGGTTCTCCTGGTCCACAGGTTCCTCCCTCATCAGATATTTTTAATGTGGCATGAAATCTATCGGAGCGATTTGGTTTGTGAACGGAGAGGGTTTAATGCCCAGCCTCAGGATTTAGTGCTATAATGATGCTGTGAGAAGTGTGAGAGACATTAAGAAGCAGGAGGAGACATGTACAGTACTTTTGAAACTTAAGCACACATATGTTATAAGTTTACTTTCAACACCAATAAAAAAAAAAAATAATCTATTGTTAAATGTATTTAATGTATGATACTAAATTCTGTATTGTATCATACATTAACTAACCTGCTAAATCACTTTGCTGTGCTGTGATGAGAAACAGACTTAATACATCAGAATTCAGCTAGCATGCTGCGCTCTGAGCGGAATGTAATTTAATTGGCGCCTTATTTTAACTAATTGCTTAAATCAACACCACACTACATACAATGCTGTTATAGGAATCAAATCCATGCTGGCATCCTAGGACATGGTCTTACGTTCATCATGGACATGTTTATTATTATTACTCATACACATCTAATTTATCATTTATTAAATAATTCAATTCAATTCAATTTTATTTGTATAGCTTTTAACAATTGTCATTGGGGGTTGGATGCCCTGGAGCCAAACCCAGGAGACTTTGATGAGGCTGGGTACATGGACAGCGTGCCAATCCATTGTGGGGCATACTCACACAGAAAAAAAATGGGAACATCAGTTAGTCTGCTTCAGTTAGTTTGAGAGGAAACCAGAGTACCTGGTGGAAACCCACACAGACAGAGGGGAGAATCATGCTTATGATATACACTTTTTCATTTAAATTATTTTTACGGTTAAGACTGTGGACACCCCCCAAATAAAGCTAGTTTTTTTGTTGTAACTGTGTTGTAACAAGTGGTGTAGTAGTTAGCACTGTTGCCTTGACACTACAGGGTTTGGGTTTAATTCCCAGCCAGGCTTAATTCCTGTCTCTGTGTGCATATAGTCTGCATGTTCGTCTTGTGCTTGGTGGGTTTTCTCCGGGTACTCCGGTTTCCTCCCACAGTCCAAAGATCTGCAGATTAGGTTAATTGGTGTTCCCAACTTGCCTATAGTGTGTGTATGTGTGTGCCCTGCGATGGATTGGCACCCTGCCCAGGGTGTACCTTGTCTCTTGAAAATAATAAGATAAAATATCCTATTTCTAACAAAATAAACACACTGTTTTTATATAATCCATCACTGTGGACGAGCTCTTACCAGTGGCGGGTGGTCAATAAGGGGCGCTGGGGCGCCGCCCCCTTAAAGTTAGGCAGAGAATTTATTTTACTTTTGTTTGTGCCCCCCCCAAATTTTTTTTGCACCAGCCGCCACTGACCTTTGTTTTGTCGGGAAAGTGTGTAAAGAATAGATGGCAGAAATAAGGATGGACTGTGTGTGAAATAAAGTGCAGTTGTATGTAGGAATGGGTACCAAACTTTAGCATTGTTTAGCTAGCACATGTGACAGAGCTGGCATCTTTTCAAAAGTTTGTTGTTGACAGTAAGCTTCATCATATTTAACAGTTCTAATAATTAAATGCCATCTCATTCTAATTTTACATTTAACCTGTGTTCCTTATCCTGACTGCATTTCTTAAACAAATTAAGAAAATATTGATGTGACATGTCACCTAGGGCTTTTAACCCTAAAATTCTCAGGGAAAATGCCATGTGATGTGACTTTTTTGGTCTGTGTAATATCACGCATAATGTTCTCTTAAAAGAAAAATTGGTCTGGGCTAGTATGGGTTAAATTGGTTTACATTTAACTGTATATGTTAGTTAGAGTATAGTACGGTATTATATGTGTTATTTAAGGGTATGATATATGTTATATTTTATGTTATCGTATAATATGTTTATCGTATAGTATGTTTTATCAAGTTATGTTATGGTACTGTATGATATGGTATGTTATTATTTTAGGGTATGATGTATGTTATATTATTTTATGTCATGTTATGGTGTGTTTCATGTTATAATATTTTAAGTTATCATATGGTATGTTTTATGTTGTTATGATATGGTATGGTTTTTAGCGAGTTGCTTTTGAGTGTACTGTATAAATATTCCACAGAGCTGAAAAATAAAACTAAGGATATATAATGGTTTTTTGTAATGTCTTTTTTTTATTAGAGTTAAAAATGTATCTATATATATATTTTTTTAAAAAGGTTGTGTTTGTACATCTACCAGAACCTTCAATGATATCTTTATATTTCATACTGTACAGTACATTGGAGGAACAGAAACAAGTTTCCGAAATTCACAGCTGTCACAGCTTTATACAAAACTGGCTGGACAGAATTTAATGAAACTTTTGCAGTATTTGGTTATGCATGAAGTTAAGCATGCACCATAAATTTAATTAAAATGTTGAGGTGAAGTTAGGAGCAAATTACAAACTGGAAGTTTTAATATTTTTTACCACTGAAATAACAGCGCTGAAGTGGTATAAGTGAATTTAACATGCTAGAGTCATTTTAAGACAAAACTTAATCTTTATCTGATATTCTTTTTCAAGACAGGCAGATATGTATGTGGGCTTTAACCTGAAATAATAATATTACTGATTATGTTAAAGCTGATCAGTTTATTGTCTAGAGCTCGGAATTACACTTGTCCATTACTCCTAAAGCTAGTGTCTGGATGCAAATCTGCAAAAAACATCTACTTCCTGACAAATAATGCCAACCTTCAACTCATAGTATAACGTACTCCATAGATTTCACTTCACTGTACAGAAAATGTTTGGCCTCGTCTGTGGAACAATTAGGCTAAGACGCAAAACTGCAGCATTGGCCTTTCTCACCTTTATGTCGATAACTGGCAGGTGATGTTGGTGATGGCTAACATGCCCTGCCACATGCGCGGTGTGTCCCGGCTGTCTCTGAAGTGGTTGTGAATTCTCTGGCCGTGTGCACACTTTGCCTCTCCGATGGCTTGGGACCGTTTGGCCTTTGCTGTTCTTAGGGCCACCTTAAAGGTGGAGTTTCAGGTCTTTAGAAGTGTATGCACTTCTGCAGTAATCTATGGATTCTGGTTGGAGTGTGAGATGATGTTCTTGTAGACAGTGACGTCATCAGTGCACATGTTGATGTACTGTAGCTGGTCACTGATGACATGTTGGTGAAGTTGCTGTAAGTCGCAGCCTATTTACTGACATCTTCTGATGTAACCTAAACCACATGGCTCTGTCTCCCTGCCCCGGCTCTCTACTGGAAATGGGGAATTTATTTTTACCCTCCAGAAACAAATAAGGGAAACTTGCTCTTACATATGCAAGTTCATTCATATCTATATGAGGTGGAATCAGAAAATCTTCCACAGAGATGTCTGGCATGATTTGGCAAGTTGGAGGCAATGCTGCAATTAGTCGTTTGACCCAGAAGCAGAAGGAACATTGCATTGAAGTTTCCCATAAAAGCCAACAAGGTTAGAATGGATGACACGTTCCTTATGTGAAGGATCTCTACCAGTGATGAAACTTGGGTGTACGGGTACAACTCTGAGACGAAGCAATAGTCTTCGCAAAGGAAGAGCCCATCATCTTCACGGCCAAAAAAGCCAACTCAGGTTCACAGCTTGGCCAAGTGCATGCTCAAGAATTCCTCCCCAGGGGCCAGTCCAATAGCAAATTCTACTGCCAGGTTTTAAGACATCTGAGGGAGGATGTATGGCCCTTGATAAATTGATCATCAGACAGGTGTGCAGAGCTCTATAAAAGCAACAGGTTTTGCACTTTGCTGGTCTGGAGCATTCATGTGTATGCAATCATAATACCAAGAGACATGATCAATGGTCTTAGAAAAGCATTTGTTGCCTTACATTAATCTGGAAACGGTTATAAAATCATTTTCTAATAATTTGGGTTAAACATTCCACAGTAAGAAAGATTATTCAGAAGTGGAAAGCATTCAAGACAGTTGCCAATCTTCCCAGGAGTGGACATCCCAGTACATTTACCCCAAGATCAGACCATGCAATCAGAGAAATTTAAAAAACCTCTCCAGAATTACATCTCAGAACCTACAGGCCTCACTGAGAATAAAGGTTGAAGTTCATGACAGCACAATTAGAAAAAGACTGAACATATATGGTTCGTTTGGAAGGGTTGCTGTAAGAAACCAATGTTAAAAAAAAAAAATATATATATATATATATATATATATATTATTGTCCAAACATATATTTGACATATAACATATATATGAGCTCCATGTCATTCAGTGTTACTAAAACGTCTCTCCTCTGTGCACATCTCTGCCAGAACGCCATTTCTGCACTTCTAACCAGTTAGGACTCCCCAGAAGTTCTCCTACATTTTTGTGGAAATAGGAGTAATTTCATATTTTAAGAATTCTAATACAGTAATTAGCTCTTTCCTTTTCCAGAAAGTAGAACTAATCTGGCATCATTCTGAGAATGTTAGGAGCGATTTGCTCTGAGACACTTAGTAAATACGGGCCCAGTCCTCAACCCAACTGAAATGCTGTGGTGGGACAATAAGAGAGCCAAAATGTGAGATGTCAGAGACTAATAAAGGCAAACAGGAAACCAAATTAAAATTAAAATTTTATTTGTCACATACACAGTCATACACAGTACGATATGCAGTGAAATGCTTACACAACCGCCAGTGACCTTAAAAAGAGAATAAGCTTATAATAAGAAATGAATATGAATAAAAGAAATATGGTAAAAAAATTATATTTAACTAGGATAAAAATAGAAGTATACTGTATGTACGGGCATGTTATTCCCGTCTCACGTTCTGACGCATATCTTTCTTATTTAACTGGTTTACTCACGACTCAGACGTCCATGAATTCTTTGTCTCCTCGTTTATTTTTTAACGTTAAATGTTCAGCACTTCTTACAGTTTCCTTGCATAAATCCACTATGGTGACAACAACTTATTTGCTCTATCTTATTACGTTTTTTTTTATTACAGTCAAAAGCTTGTGTTCTCCACAACTTCCGTATCCTAACAACTTCTACCGTGCGCAATAGTCATGCAACTGCGCAATTATGGAATGACGTCACAGAACAACTTACGATTATCATAAATGAATGCTTAACTAATAAACTTTAAATCAAAACACAACAACAGAATCGTAAAAATGAAATATGGCTCTTACACTGTACATAAAATAGAAATAAAAATGGAAATAGAAATATACTGTACAATAGAGCATTTTAAAAAAAATTAAATTTGGCGGAAGAAATATAGTGTGCAAATATGCATAAAAAGTGTCTTATTAAGGTGCTTTATTAAAGTGACTTTGTGCAATGGTCCAGAATGTGACCATAAACATGTAAGTGTAGATGTAAGTGTAGATGTGCGTGAATGTGTCCATAGTGTCCATTGATGTTAAAAGATTGTATTAGTTCTGCATGGTGGTATGGTTGAAAGACCTTATCGCCTGTGGGAAGAAGCTCCTCCTCAGTCTCTCTGTGTTGGCCTTTAGGGAGCGGAAGCGCTTCAAGAGGTGGTAGAGACACTGTCGGGCCTTTTTCACCATGGTGTTGATGTGACAGAACCGTGACAGGACTATGACAGGTCCTGCGTGATGTGAACACTGAGGTATTGGAAGCTGTCCACTCTCTCCTCTGGGCTCACGGCGGTCTGGTAGTTCCTTTCTGTTTTGTACTAAAGTCCACTATCAGCTCCTTTGTCTTGCTGACGTTCAGGAGGAGATTGTTCCTCTGGCACCAGTTCTCCAGATTTCCAATCCCCTTTAGGTAGGCCAACTTATCATTGTTGATAAGGCCCACCACGAGTGTCTTCAGCAAACGTGATGATGGCGGTGGAGTTGGTAGTGGCCACGCAGTCGTGGGTGTACAAAGAGTACAGCAGGGGGCTCAAAACATATCCTTACTGCCTGTGGTCTGCCAGTTAGAAAATTGGAGATCCACTGACACATTGATGAGCTGAGTCCCAGGTGCTCCAGCTTGGTGATGAGTGTGAAGGGAATTATGGTATTAAATGCAGAGCTGTAGTCGATAAAGAGCATTTTTACATAATTTCCTTTTCTAGTGTCCAGGTGAGTGAGTGATGTGTGGAGGAGATGAGAGATTGCATCGACTGTGGAACGGTTCGGGTGGTATACAAACTGTAGTGGGTCGAGTGTGTCGGGTAGTGAAGACATGAGACACATCAAGACCCTGCTGCCCTCCTCACTGGACCCACTGCAATTTGCGTACCGTCCTAACCGCTCAACGGACGACACCATCTCCACTACACTACATCTTGCCCTCACACACTTGGACAAGAAGGACACATATGTTCAAATGCTGTACATAGATTTCAGCTCAGCATTCAACACTATCATCCCCCAACAACTGATTGGGAAGCTGAACCTGTTGGGCCTGAACACCTCCCTCTGCAACTGGATCCTGGACTTTCTGACTGGAAGGTCTCAGTCAGTACGGATCAGGAACTGCACCTCCAGCACCACCACACTGAGCACTGGGGCCCCACAAGGCTGTGTGCTCAGTCCCCTGCTGTTCACACTGCTGACTCCTGACTGTGTAGCAACACACAGTTCGAACCACATCATTAAGTTTGCTGAAGACACAACCATGGTGGGTCTCATTAGCAAGAACGACGAGTCAGCGTACAGAGAGGAAGTGCAGAGGCTAACGGACTGGTGTAAAGACAACAACCTGTCTCTAAATGTTGACAAGACAAAGGAGATGGTTGTTGACTTTAGGAGGACACGAGGTGACCATTCTCCGCTGAGCATCAACGGCTCCTCTGTGGGAATCGTCGAAAGCACCAAATTCCTGGGTGTCCACCTAGAGAAGGACTTCAGCTTGTCCCTCAACACCAGCTCCCTACACAAGAAAGCCCAACAGCGTCTCTTCTTTCTGAGAAGACTGAGGAAGGCCCAGCTTCCACCACCGATCCTGATGACCTTCTATAGAGGAACTATCGAGAGAATCCTGAGCGGCTGCATCACTGTCTGTTTTGGGAATTGTGCCATATCGGACCGCAAAACCCTACAGCGGATAGTGAGGACAGCAGAAAAGATCATCGGGGTCTCTCTCCCCTCTATTGAAGACATCTACACCACACGCTGCATCCGCAAAGCCACCAGCATTGTGGCTGATCGGACACACCCCTCTCACACACACTTCACGCTCCTGCCATCTGGAAAAAGGTACCGAAGCATTTGGGCACACACATCCAGACTGTGCACAAGCCATCCGTCTCCTCAACAAAAAGGGACTGGACTGATAAACACAAACACACACACCTACACACACACACACAAACATTATCACACAGCTTAACTCAACTACCTCAAAATATTGGGACTAAACTGACTAATCAACACAAGTGCAGACACACTGACCTACACCACCAAATTATCGTACACACCAACCTGTAAATGCTTCACTGTTTATCTCTTTTGCACAATGATCATTACTGGACTACTTTTTGCATTAATTCCTCAATTCTTGCTGCTGTTTTAAGGAATGTTTATGTTTACCCACTACCTCAACACCATAACATAACACATGTTCTGTTATGTTGTGGTTGCGCACTGTCACTTTGTTGTTGCTCTTGTTTGCACATTTGCACGTGCACTTTATGTTGTCTATAAAAATGTTATACTTAGCTAGTTAGTTTTTGTTAATTTATGTTGTAATTTATGTTAGGTCTCTCTGTCCTGTCTCCTGGCCTAACTAGGCCTCTTGGTTAGCTAGTTAAGTGTCTCTGTTAATTTATGTTGTAAATTTATGTTGCATGTAGCACCTTGGTCCTGGAGGAACGTTGTTTCGTTTCACTGTGTACTAACTGTATATGGTTGTAATGACAATAAAGCCTACTTGAACTTGAACTTGAAATATATATATATATATATATATATATATATATATATATATATATATAGTGTATATTGTGTATTTTGTTTTACAGTTATTTTATTTTAACTTTAATTTTAGATTTTATTTTATTGTTCCTAGTGAAATTTACCTGTTATTTTTCACATTTATTTTTTATTCATAGTCTTTTATTTTAAGGTCACGAGCAGTTGTCTAAGCATTTCACTGCATATCGTACTGTGTATGACTGTGTATGTGACAAATAAAATTTGACTTTAAATTTTAATTTTGAAATGATGAAATCTCTGACAAGACGCTTAAAGCACTTCATCACTACTGAGGTGAGGGCTACAGGGCGATAATCGTTGAGGGAAGCAGGATGAGGTTTCTTTGGGACAGGAACAATGATGGACTCTTTGAAGCATGTGGGTATCACCGACTGAGATAAGGAGATGTTGAATATCTCTGTGAACACAGGTGCTAGCTGGTCTGCGCAGGCTTTGAGAATACGACCTGCGCAGGCTCTGAGAATACGACCTGAGATGCCGCCTGATGCTTTCCTGGTGTTCACGTTCTTGAAAGCTCTCCTCACGTTGTGCTCAGTGATGATAAACGCGTTTCCGGTGCTGGCAGTGTCTTCCTGTCTGTAGCTGTTAGCGCCGCTAGCATTAGCATCACTAGTGTCTTTAGCTGCAGCCTTGAAGTGAGCATAGAAGGTGTTCAGCTTGTCTGCCAGAGTTGCGTCCGCGTTCGTCATACCGGTTGTTGGTGCTTTATAATCCGTTATTGTCTTTGGTCCCTGCCAAAGGCTCCTAGAGTCACTCTGTTGGAGCTGTGACTCTAGTTACCTCCCGTAGCGCTGCTTTGCGTCTTTCACCGCCTTCCAGGCGTTATATGACGCAGCTTTGTACTGGTCCATGTCCCCAGACACAAGTGTTGTAGGCAGCGGTGCGAGATCTCAGATCGTCGCGGATATTTTTTTACACCCACGGCTTCTGGTTAGGAAATGTTCTGATAGTCTTTTTCTCCATGGTATCATCCGCTAGTTTCCCGATGAATCCCGCAACCGCTTCCATAAACACGCTGACATCATCTAACCTGTTTCGGAACACGTCCCAGTCTGCATCATCAAGTGCGTCCTGTAACGCGGCCACTGATTGGGCCGTCCAGCGCGCGACCTCCCTCTAAACCAGAACTTCCTGTTTCAGCCTTTGTTTGTATTTTGGCATGAGGAAGATGGCGGCATGGTTGGATTTACCAAACGGTGGACGAGATTGTGCCTTGTAGCCGTCCTTGACTGTAGTGTAACAGTGGTCCAGTGTCCTTTCGCCCCTGGTGGGGCAGGTGATATGCTGATAAAAGTTTGGCGCTGCACGTTTGAGGTTGGCACTGTAGAAGTCACCCGCCACAATAAGCACAGCGTCCCAGTGCTGTGTGAGTGCCTCATGCAGCTCGGATAAGGCAGTGTCCATGTCCGCTTGTTATGGAACATAAAGGGCGCTAATTATGACCGATGTAAACTCCCAAGGTAGATAAAAGGGACGACACATGATGGACAGTAGTTCCAGGTTTGGTGTGCAGGAGCGTGTAAGTGGAACAACGCTCGTGCTGATGCACCAGCTGTTGTTCACCATTTAACACACGCCGCCTCCCCTTAACTTTCCCGGGTCCCGTGGCCTGTCCATGCAGTGAACTGAGAAGAACTCAGCTGGCTGGATGTCATGGTCCGGCACCGCTGGGTTCAGCCATGTCTCGGTGAAGCAAAGTAGAATGCAGTCCTAAATGTCTCTCTGGAACTTTACCCTGGCCCTGAAGTCATCGAGTTTGTTCTCCAGTGACTGGACGTTGGCGAGCAGGCTCTCAGCCTGTTTCTGACGCCGGCTCGTTTCCCTCGGGGTCGCCGCTTCGCGTTGCATCCTTTGTTCTCCCTCAGGATCTCACTCGGCCAGCTCGGATCTGGAGTTAAAAACTTTGAATTGTGAGTACATTGTATACCAATAGAAACAAGAGTGTCTTTATCATACCTAATGTACTCAATGGTGGTGATTTTGCCACTTTTAAAACGCTGAAAACTAATTTAAAAAAACAAAAACAAAGAAAAAGTGGTCGGAGCAGTCGGCCTAATCGGCGCCATCTTGGATTAAAGCGCGCACACAGCATAACCACAGAGAAATTTCCCATCATATGGTTTTGAACTGGAATCATCTACAGAGAGTGTCACCAGTTGTTAATGGGTCTAGAAGACAGATCAGGACGTATACTAGTGGAGTGAACAATCTCTGAGCAGTTCTGAATATATGAGCCTTCAGCAGTTTTACAACCCTGAACATAAACTACAATAAGGAAAGTGTTTATTGAAAGTGCAGTGTGTCAAAGTCAAAAAACACTCTGTTCTCATGCACACAGAATATCATGAAAAACTCTAGAAATTAAATATTCCCTACAATTTCTTTCCATATTTATTTTCTATTGAGTATTAGAGAAATCTTTTATTTTTAAGGTCACGGGTCATATAAGCATTTCACTGCATATCGTACTGTGTATAACTGTGTATGTGAAAAATTACATTTGAAATTTAAATTTTATATATTAAACAACTATTCGCTAATGATCAATACCATTTTAAGGTGACTTCATATGACTCCATTCACAAAATGTATTCGAATGGAAGAAGTCAGATGTTGCAACTGACCCCAGTCTTGGATCAGATCATGGACAGTTGCAACATGTTACATTACATGTAAAATACGTAAAATGTCTGTCTTTGTGTTTGTGTAAATGTCTTTATTTATTTAATAATTTGTTTTTTAATTTTTGCTCCAGTAAGCATGTTATTCATAAAATATAAATTGTTTAAAAATGTGATTTTTTTAATTCAGTATAATACTTTTAAAATAACATTTTGTTGGTTTAATCCTTAGTTTTTATCAATCGTTTGAGAGCTTAGTAGTTTTACATGTGATGTTGTAATGGGTTCACTCTTTTTGCATGAGTGGCACCACAGACACAAGACAAGGTTTTATGGGTAAAGGGGTGATTTTATTTAGAAAAAAACAGGGAAGGAGAGGGTTAAAGGAGGGAGGAAGGAAAAAAGGGAGGATTTTTAACGCAGAAAAGGAGCAGGTTGAACAACAAGTTGAGGTGCAGCCCATTACAGACGCACACAGTGACAAATGTTTTCAAAGTAACTTGACAGTAACATAATTAGTAATCTGATCACTTTTCACATGAAATAATCAGTATTTTTTTAGTCATTTGTAGTAGATTACTTCCCCAACACTGTTCAGGAGGGACTTGATACTAGGAATGCATGTTGTAGTGTATTTCCTGAAGACGTCTGTGTGTGGTGCCTCGTGATGCAATAATGTACAGTACATAAAACATCATGTTCGGTTCCACCCAGGGGCTATTTACTTTAAACTTTCCCAGCTTAATCTACACTGACATTTATTTAAATGTTGGAGGCTTCATGGCAAATTTAAACAGCCTGGTGGCCAATCTTTATTGACTGCACATTTCACCACTAAGAACAGAGTGTGCAGGTTTAATTAGTAGAGTAATAGCACAGCTTTGCTTAAAATAAACTGTACATGATCTTTAGGAAAAGTTCAAGCAGGTAAGGCTGGAGCGAGTGACACCAGACTATTACAGAAGTCTTTTTGACTCTTTGCCCAGCCAGATCCAGCAGGTTTTAAAGTCCCTCATAATAAATATGGATTGCTAATGCCCTAATAGCTACCCTTGGGGATTTTAGCTATGTCACCATGAAGTCAACCCTGCCTAATTTTGAACAGTTTGTACACTGCAAGACAAGGAAAAATAAATCTCTGGACATGTATGCTAATGTAAATGAAGGATACAGCTCCATAGCTCTCTCAGTGTTGGGAAGATTAGATCACAACCTGGTCCACCTCAAGCCCCTATATGTACCTGCAGTCCAGAGGCAATCTGTGATCACCAGAACTGTTGGGAGTTGATCACAGGAAGCTACAGGTATCCTATAAGGATGCTTAGAGGTAACTGTGTGAAAGGTTTTCTGTGATGCTCATGGGGGTGATATTGACGACCTTACAGACTGTATAACAAACAGTTACTAAAGATTAAAAAAGACATAAACTTTTGCATAGACAGTAAAACCCACCAAGACATTGTGCTTTTTGACTCTTGCTGTGTGCTGCTTTCTGAGTAATGAATCATGGCTGACTCAGGACATCAAGGCATCACTGAACAGAAAAAAGGCTGTGTTCCGTTGTGGTGACAAGAAGGAGATGAAAAGGGGATTGACAGCATTGAGGGGAAAAATTAGGGAGGGTAAAGAGAGTTACAGGGGGAAGCTTAGGAGTAAATCTGTATGAACCAAAATGATAAGATTGTCCTTGATAAGCACGCCGAGGACGACGGTGGCAGTGACAAGGAAAACTCCCTGAGATGGTGATAGGAAGAAACCTTGAGAGGAACCAGACTCAACAGGGAGCCAATCCTTATTTGGATGATAACAGATAGCAGGAATTGATCTGCATCATACTGTGTGAGACTGGAAGTTTACTATAAGGAGATGTGTTAAAGTTAAAATGGAGTCCAGTTTGTTCCTGGAGGCTCAGGTAGACTATAGGAAACTCCAGTCGTAAACTATCAAGCGACTGAAGTCACAAGTCCTCAGAGAACAGCTGTCTGCATCAGCCGAGGACAGGACTGTCTTCGTGGAAAAGTGTAACCGTCACCAGTCACCACACGGGATGCGTGTAACGCTTGGATCTTATTTTAGAACTAATTACACAAATTCGAGGTCTTAAATCTATGACCCCGCGCTAATACTATTTACTTATGGTGTTGCGCAATCTTTGTGGAGCAAGACAAGACACGCGACAACCACAACTTTAATACCAAACCAAAGTGTATTAAAGTAAAATAGACAAACAAACATATAAAGTGCACGAAAACCAAACAATATATACAAAATATATACAAATATAAATAATGTGTGGATTGTATGCATGTGTGTGAGTGCGTATGTATAAATGTCCAAGTCCGTGTTACTGTTGTGTGTGAAATGGTGTACGGGAGAGATGGCTTGGCCTCACCGGTAAAAGATGTATAATCCAGGAGCATAAAGAAAACGGAACAAGAAGGGTACTGAATGTGTCCAATGAAGATTAATCCCGTCATGGAAAGTAATCCTCTGTAACTACAATCAATCGCTCTCTCTCTCATCCAAAAGGCAGCGTGCTGTCTCATCTCTCCGTCCCTCTTGGCTCTGGCAGACCTCGCACGCTTCCACGTACCGCCAGACGTCCTTGCGGATGGAGGGCCACCAGGCGATGTCTAGGAGGCTCAGTAGTGTCCTTAGCCCCCCCCCCTCGTGGCCATCCGTTGGCTTTTGATGAAAGTCTTGCAGAAATGTCTGGGTCTGCGATGGCGGGATAACCAGCTGGAGAGCTCCTCCCTTCTTCCTCGGCACTCTCCAATGTAACGCCACTTGGTGGTTCTGGGTCTCACCGGCATTCCCACAGTGGCCCGAAGAGCCACCTGGAGACCTTCCTGCTTTGGATGTTCCACCTCTGCCAGGTCTCTGGGTGCAGCTGAGGACAGCTTTAAAGTGAAGTGTGGAGGTTCTGCTTTCAGTGGAAGGCATAGTAGAGCTGAGAGTGTGCAGAGAGGGGCTGGGCATTGAGGGGTCCTGCCTGGGACGGAGTAGAAGCGGGCTCTGAGGCTCCCTCCTTCACCTTCTCCTGGCTGTGTTGGGCACCCTCCTTCTGCCGAAAATCCCTCGCCCCCATGGAGGGCTTTTCTGTGGTTGCAGTGTTTGGAAATCCGGATGAAGGTAGAGATGGAGATGGTGAAGACGCAGGGGTGTAGGCTTGTGACCTGTGGACAGTGGGCGTGCTAAAGAGGCGCAGCTTCTTCATCTGCTTTTCCAAAATGACATCACGGCGCAAAAAACAGTCAGCAACCGCTATCTCCATTTTTTTCAGCGACTCTTGGCAGTAACACTCCAGCTCAGCTAATTTAGTATCCACTGCCTGCCGAAAACTGGTTTCACGGTTAACACTGCTGTTTATGGATTCTCTAAAATCCCTCTCTAACATACCCACTTACTGAGAAAGAGGCCCTGCATTCCCCTTACATTGTTTTAGTTCAGTTTGTATGTTTTTAACATTAGCAATTTTAGACATCTGATATATCATCATCATGTCCACCTGATATATACAATGAACTAACCAATGAATTAGGATTACATCGCGTCACACATTTATCTACATCCTCATCTACATCCGCCGGTGCATTATTAACAACAACAAAGTTGGCCCTCCTGGCACTACTAGTGTTAGCATACGCGTTAGCCCTAGCACTAGCCATGTTAGCATCTATTTTGCTTCTCAAAGTCACACAACACTGGAAAATTACCCTAACAAACAGATTCCCCGTACAGGCCACCACTATGTAACATTTGGATTGAATTAAATAATAGTGCTAATAGTGCTAATGCTAGTGGTGCTGTGAAGGCCGACTTTGCTATAGCTAGTAGTGTGATGGAGGATGTAGATGATGAATTTGTAACACGCTGTAACCTTACAGCTGGAATAACTTCATTAATTAGTTCTCTATATATATATCTGATAGACATGATGATTACAATGATGATGATGATGATGTTGTTGCTGATATTGTTGACTGATATTGCTGAGATGTGACTGATATTGATGTGGTGCACACACTACAAAATGAACTAAATCAATGCAAGGTGGATATGGTGGCACTTACAGATAAAGTGAGCTCAGTAGAGCAGGATTTTAGACAATCCATAGATAGCAGCATCACCAGCGAGCTTGGAAGGGCTGAAGCGCTACTGCCAGGAGGCTATCGAGAAAATGGAGAGAGCCGTCATTAACTGTTTTCTGTGAGGTGACGTCATCTGGGAAAACCAGATGAAGAAACTGCGTCTCACTAGTACGCTCACAGCCACAGGTTACAGGCCTGCACCCCTCCACAATCTCAGGATCAACATTCGCCCAGCACTTTAATTACTACAGCTACGGCCAAGGTAAAGCAACCTAGCAGTCATGATATCTACGACATTCCTCCTTGAGTTCCAGTACACTCCTCTGCTCAGCTCACCCTCTTCTTCTTCTCTTTATGCTCGACCACCCATCTGCGTGGAGTTTCCAGCCTTTTGCGATGCGTCAGAGACAGCTGATATGCTCAACTTCATTGAGCAAGCCAAGAATTATCTGGAGATCAGACCACTGAATAGACAAAGATTCATCACAGAGGAGGTGAAACCCCGAGTAAAACATCCTAAATCCCAACAAGCCAGATATCACAATACCCGGAAGAAAAGTAGCGCACTTTCAACCGGGAGAACTGGTTGGGATAAGAACTCATTCACTCTCCTTCCCAGCAAGGAGCCTTTCTGCTCAGCTAGCGCCCAAGTGGGAGGGACCAGCAGAATTAAAGAATAGAAAAGGATCAATTAAATACACAGTGTCTTGGGGCAATCCACAAAA
The DNA here is from genome assembly GCF_024256425.1 of Clarias gariepinus. Lineage (NCBI taxonomy): Eukaryota > Metazoa > Chordata > Actinopteri > Siluriformes > Clariidae > Clarias > Clarias gariepinus. Next base: position 975,434 of record NC_071108.1, on the reverse strand, counting down.
AACTAATTTATTGAAGGTGGTGAATCTGAAGCGCTTTTATGGACATTCTCCTTAGACACCGGAGGCTTGGGGGGGGAGGTCTATGTAGCACAGCCACATAAAGGGGCATTTTAAATATCAGGGACAAAGATTAAAGAGCTAATGCGGCTCCCCTGTGTAAGGAAGAATGCCCTATCTGGTTTAACTCGTCCCCATAGACAGTGTTGGTCCACAAGGGTAAGCTCTTGCGCGTGACGGAGAGATGAAGCAGCGCGCTGGTTACACAAAGAGAGAGAGAGAGCAATTGTTTGTGGTTGTAGTGGATTATTTTTCCCAGGACTCAATCAATTCCCATCTCCTTCCGTTTTCTCGTGCTCCCGGACTTTCCATCTTAACCCGGTGAGACCGAGCCATCTCTCCCGCTCATCATTTCATACACAACAATATCATTGACTCTGAACTTCCATACACACACTCACACACCTGCATACATCGTTCACACTGTTTATATTTGTATACATTTTGTATATATTGGTTTGTGGTGCACCTTGTTTGTTTATTAATTGGTTTTTGTTTTGTATAATACACTTTGGTCTGGTTTAGTAATTGTTTTTGTGTTGCGTCTTATATTGTCCCGCCTCGGGTGCGCAATACCGGAAGTGCTGTTTACAAGCCCATATTTTGATTCTCGACCCCGTAGCATAGTAACTAGTGGTTTAATTAAATCCAAACGTTACAATGGGGCATCGATATTATGATATCTCCAACCAGAAGCAGGATACCAGGACGAGTCAGAAAAATCCAGAGGCGGGTCTGGATCACTGGCAGCTCAGGAGCGACATGTATAGCTTGGCAGAGAGACAAGTAGAGGAAAAAAGAGAGAGGGAGGAAGAGAGGAGAAGAGCAGGAGAGATTAGGCAGTTAGGTCTGGTCACAGTCACACTATGTACAGAATAATGTGAATGTATATTTTTTGCAGAGTGCAAGCAAAGACTCCGGCAGGACTAACTATGACATCATAACTAAAAGGGAGAAGCTAGAAGGAAACACAGACATGAGGGTGAAACTGAGTTGTAAAGCGACCAATCACTTCATCGTCAACAACCCTGAGTGATCAGTAAGCGTGGGGAAGACAGCATCTAAACATACCAGTTCACCATAATACTCTACGTCCATGAGTCCCCCAGATCTGCTCCTTTACCTAAGGCTAATTTATTTACAAAAATGCTAAATAAATTCTTGAAGCTTGCTTATACACCTAGTTGAACAACCAGACAGTAAGACGTTACAATAGTCCAACCTAAAGGTGATAAAAGCATAAACTAGTTTTTCTGCAAAAGAAAAAAAAAGAGTGAACAAAAGAATGCTATCCTGGTAATATTATCTATTTGTGCTTCAAATTAAAGATTGAAATCTATAATCACACCGAGGTCTTTTACTGTTGCACTTGATGGAACAGAAAGGCCATTTAAAGTTACAGTGTGATCAGAAAGCTTACTTCTAGCTGCTTGCGGTCCTATGACTCGAACTATTGTCTTATCAGGATTAAGCAAAAGGAAGTTAATTAACATCCAATCTCTTATGTCCTGTACACATTGCTCAACTTTAGTAAAATGTTTTTTGATCTGGTTTTGCTGGGACATATAATTATGTCATCAGCATAAAAATGAAAACTAATATCATGCTTACGAATTATGTTGCCCAGAGGAAGCATGTAAAGGGAAAAAAGCAGTGGGCCTAAAACTGAACCCTGTGGAACACCAAACTCCACTTTAGAACATAAAGAATGGTCATTATTTATATCTACAGTACAAAGTGATAATAATCAGTCAAATAGGATTTAAGCCAAAAGAGGGCCGTTTCCTTAATTCCTACTACATTTTCTAATCTTTAACCCTTAGGAGTCTGACTTGCCGCCGGCGGCAAAAAGTGCATTTTTTCTGGTAACCGTGAAAAGAGTTTAAAATGCTCCGTCATGATTAATCATACACATTAGTGTTGTACATCATTTGAATCTGTAAAGGGTCTACTTTTTTTCATGTATACTTACAATATCCACAAAACAATGTGCTTTTGTAAAATAAAGAAAATAAACAGGGTGCGCTTTCAGCCGTCTCTGTCTCCGCGAAAATCTTTTTGAAACACGTCACTAAAATGAACTGAAACTCCGCGAATACTGCACACACACACATGAGACATATATCTATAGAAAGCTTAAAGGGTCTACTTTTAAATGATGCAATTCACATTGAAAACAAATATTATCAGTTTATGTAATCTGTATAAAACCAAGGAGAGGCACAGAATTTCTGTCGCACTTCATTATCTGCTAATGACCCGAGGCAGGACATGCCCACACGTCATTCACACGGAAAACAGTACCGGGGTAATCTACATACGAGGCCACGCCCCCCGGGCAACGGCACGAAAACACACACAGACCGGCCTGAAAAAACACACAGATTCAGTGAGTTTTCTGCACGTTTGGAAGATGGCACGCGCTACACAGCCGATGAAGCTCTTCAGATGATTTTGGACAGTGAGAAGGAGTTTACATTTACCTCAGGAGAAGACTGTGTGACTCTGATGGCGAACGGGAGGCATTTTGAGGAGAGAACAGATCCAGCAGAGGACAGTAAAGCAAGCTGCTGTGACAATGGGTAAGTTATTAAGTCTTATATAACTCTTATTCTGATAATATTAAACTAATATTAGTAAATATTTCCCTCACTTCAGCTAGCTCGTGTCTGCTTGTGTGACACATTGGCTCCTAATGCCATTTATATAGTTTAGTGTAGCATGTAGATAACACTGCTAACAGGCTGCCTTATGTAGCAAACATGTTATTTCCCGGTGGCTAAGCTAATATCTTATGGAGTTTACAGATGTTTATAAATGTTCTAATGTATTTCACCTCGTTTTGGATAGCTGTAGATTATGGTTGCTAATATTTATTTGGATCCGTTTTGGTTAGCTTATAACACTGCTATTGGTAATGTTATTTAGCACAAACAAGCTAGCTCCAGTTGGCTAAATATGTAGCTAAGAGACATAATGAATTTATGAATGTTTATGAATATTTCTGTGGTGTAAATGCCTTTTGTTAAGATTGTATTTAGAAATACCTGTTTAGAATGTGTTAAATATGTGTGTGATAAAGCATGTCAGGTGGATGGTGTTTGCTAATGCCTCAGGTGTAAATGTTTGAGATGCACTAGACTTGTCTAGTCTATTGTCCATCAACAGACACAGAGGGGCACAATGTATACACTTCATACCTATTAAGCGTCCATACCTATTAATTGCACATCCATTTACTATGATCAGTATAGGCTAACTTTTTTAAATTTATTTATTTGTTTTTAGGAATGTGTCTGCATCACCCTTGCCTTCACCAGCACCTCACATCAGGACACCACATCAGGTTTGCACCATTTTACCATGAATGTTGTTTGCACTTTTTATTTATTTTTAACTGTTTTTGGAATTTTTGCAAGTGAATCTTAAGTTATTCTAAATAAACCACAAACAAAGTAATATGTTTCTGTCTTCTTATTATTTTCTTGTAACACTTTCCTCTGTGTAACACATACCTGACTGAAAGGGGTAATTATACAGCTCATTATGCGGGTCTTTGTCTTCTCTGGTGTGAATTACAGCATTATTCATGATCATTCACGCCTCCTCGCATACTGCCTTTCCAAACAAAAAGTGTCTTAGAAAATTTAAATAAATGTATTGTTTTCTGTAAATGAGTAAAAAAGGTGATTGTCACATCATTTTGAAGTAAAACCTCTACATTATAAGATCCAGGTCACGAAAGTCTTGTGCACAAATGTCATGAATGTGTTTTGTGGTCTTATTCTAGTGAGTTGTTTTTTTGTTGTTTTCAAAAATCATGCATAACATTTTTTTTCTCCAATATACAAACTTGTACATACATGCTGCTCATATATTATTGTTGCCCAGTTTGTGCTGAATAAAATGATATCAGACCTTAGACATTTATATGTTTATAAGTAACTGAAAAATACACAAATGTCAGGACACGTCAGAATCTCTTCAGAGCTCCAAAACACCCTCAGACTCCTAAGGGTTAAAGAAGAATACTGTGATCAATAGTGTCAAAAGCTGCAAAGCGGTCGAGTAACACAAGTATAGTAACGCAACCCCGATTAGAGGTCAGTAGGAGGTCATTTACTACTTTAACGAGTGCTGTCTGTGCTGTGATGAGGCCTAAATCCTGACTAATCCAGTTCATGTACGCTATTTCTATGTAGATATGAAAGGAGCTGCTCCGATACTATCTTTCAGAATCTTAGAGATAAAGGGGAGGTTTGATATTGGCCTGTATCTCTCCACTCTTTCTATAAGAATGGAGAGATGCATTGATCTAGCTACACTAAAAGCTTTTCTATAGTTCAGGATGCTCTCCTTCCATGCTATTTGGAATACTAACAATTTAGTTTGACGCCATTCACGTTCTAATTTCCGAGCGGTCTGTTTTAAAGTGCGCATGTGGTCATTATACCAAAGAGTAAGTTTCTTATATCTAATCATTTTCCTTTTAAAAATGGAGCTTTAGTACATAATCTAATTTAAAACGAAATGTCGACTCTAAATGTCGCCTGATCGAGTTCTGTGGAGTCAGACGGCGATCCAATAAAAGTTGGAAACTTTGGGGAATTACTGATAAAGCTCTGTGTGGTATTTGATGTGAATGTATGTTTAATACGGTAGCGTGTCGCTGTGCGTACATTATCACTATGACACACCTTAAATTGAGACAAGATAGTGATCTAAGATAACTTCAGAGAGTGGAATTGTGAATAAATTTCTTATACTTAATCCGAAGAATATTATTAAATCTAAAGTGTGACCTGGTTTATGAGTGGGTCCTACCACACACTAATTTACCCCTACAGAGTCCAGTATGGACATACATTCTGTTCACAGAGGGTCTTCTGGATTCTCAAAATAAATATTAAAATCTCCAGCAATTAATGTTTTGTCTACAGAAACGACCAGGTTTGAGAGGAAATTTGCAAATTCACAAAGAAATTTAGAGTACGGCCCTGTAGGTCTGTCGGGATCGACTGAGCTGACTTCATATTTGTAGCTACACTTGTTATGTTACTATAGAGAACTTAAAATGCAATAATTTAAATCCGTGTTTTTGTACGATAGACAGATTATCATGGTAAATAACTGCGACGCCAGGCGGACTAGCTTCATTTAGAGCTATATACTCCTCCTGTTTAATCCAGGTTTAGGTTAAACATAATATATCAAACCCCTGGTCTGTGATAATTTTATTAACAATAACTGCTAAAGATGCGAGAGATCTAATATTTAACAGTCCTAGCTTTAGATCAGAGGTGCCGGCTGTGTATTCAGTGTGATCCAAGTTTGTGGTCTTTATGTTAATTAAATTACTAAAACAGACTTTGAGTCTTTCAAAATTTTTGTTTAGCTCGGGGAACAGACACAGTCTCAATATAGTGAACCCTAAGTGACGACTCTATGCAGCTAGCAGACGGATGGTTCAGCCTGTTTGTCTGCCCAGGTCCTGTGGACACAAAACAAGACCAAATCATCACTGTCACAAACTAACCGGGATGATCAGAAAACTAAGCACTTAGCGGTTAGCCCTTTGTAGCGTGGAAGGTAAACCCAAACGTGGATGCAAGCGAGTAGGCAGGATAACCACGCGATTTAGTCTAAGGACTCTCACGAAAGGGGAGCAAGGGAAAAACACAAATTTGACCCGCGTCCTATTAACACACACTCGAATCAGAAAGTAGACCCAAGAAAGTGAGTACTCACAAAATGGTAGACAGACAATCTGAACCGACATCGGGCGAACTCAATGACTGAGTGATGTGAAGCGCCATCTTGTCTCCTTTTATGCTTCCTGTTTTGCGACCGTACTACTTCCGGGTCCTAGTGCCGGTCGCAAAGCGGGTGTGTGTGACAGTACCCCCCTCTCCAGGACCGACTCCCGACGGTCCTGGGGTGGAGGATACCCGACGACAATAGTCCCTGATAAGTTCCGGGTCGAGAATAAACCGGGCCGGGATTCAAGACCGCTCCTCGGGACCGTAGCCTTCCCAGTCCACTAGGTATTAGGTGCCTCGGCCCCTGGGGCGCGAATCGAGGATCTGACGTGTAAGCAGGACCACCGTCAATTTCGGAGAGGAGGAGCAGGGGGGGAGGGTGAGCCCATAAGAAAAGTGGTGAAGGGTTTCAGCTGAGACGTGTGAAAAACCGGATGGATTTGGAGCGCCGCAGGCAGCTGGAGCCGGTAGGTGACAGGGTTGATGCGGAGTGTGACGCGGTATGGACCGATGAATCTGGGTGATCATTTTTTTGATTCTGTGTGGAGATGCAAATTTTTTGTTGACAGCCATACTTTGTCACCTACATTATACATTTGTCCCGGTGGGTGTCGGCGGCGATGTTGGGTTGCGTAGCCTGCGAACCAACTGTTGGGCCGACAGTACATCAACCTCCGGTTCTTGATGTTCGAACATCGAAGGCTGGAAACCGTGGCATACCTCGAATGGGCTGAGATTTGTGGCCGAAGACACATGACGGTTGTGAGATAGCTCAGCCCATAAGAGATAGCGAGCCCAGGAGAGCTGACGATTGGCGACAAAACATCTTAGATAGGGCTCCAGTTGTTGGTTGGTCTGCGCCTTCTGACCGTTAGTCTGAGGGTGGTATCCTGATGACACACTGCAGGTTCCGCCCGGGTGGCTTCCCCCTCATGTTGTCTGGAGAGGGTGTCAGCCTTGGTGTTCTTGGACCCTGGGCGATAGGACAGATGGAAGTTATAATGTTCAAAAAACAGCGCCCACCGCGCCTGCTTCGGGTTGAGTTGCTTGATGTTCTGGATGGTGATCAGATTCTGGTAGTCGGTCCAGACGATACAAGGCTCGCTGACGCCCTGGAGCCAGTGTCGCCATTCCTTCAATGCCCACTTTATGGGCAACAGCTCGCGTTCCCCTACCCCGTATCGCTGTTGAGTGGGATAAAATTTTTGGGAGAAGAAGCCACAAGGGTGTAGCTTCTGATCTGGACCTCGCTGGGAGAGAACAGCTCCAGCGCCCACATCCGAAGCGTCCACCTCCACAACGAATTGTTTGTTGATGTCTCGATGGAGAAGGATTGGAGCGGTGGTGAAACGTTGACATAATTCGTGGAAGGCGGAGATGGAGGTGGAGTTGAGGTGGAAGTGATGAGATGATGGGCATGTCAGGGCAGTTAGGGGTGCTGCAACTGTACTGTAGTCCCTGATGAAGCGACGATAGAAAGTCGCAAAGCCGAGGAACCGTTGAAGCTGCTTAAGGGTCTTGGGTAGGGGCCAATGACGCACAGCTTCTAGTTTCTGCGGGTCCATGGCCACACCCTGGGGCGAGATGACAAAGCCCAGGAACGTGGTGGAGCGCTCGTGAAAAGCGCACTTTTCCAACTTACAATACAGTTGATGAGCGAGCAATCTCTTAAGGACCGCCCTGACATGTTGGGTATGTTCTTCAACTGTTCGTGAGTAGATTAGGATGCCGTCAAGGTAGGCAAATGCCCACCGCCCCAACATGTCTCGAAGGACATCGTTTATGAAACTTTGAAAGGCGGCGGGGGCATTGTGGAGTCCGAAGGGGATGATAAGACTTTCATAATGTCCAGTGGAAGTGATGACAGCCGTCTTCCACTCATCGCCCTCTCGCACCAATTTGTAGGCGCTCCGAAGATCCAACTTCGTGAAAATGGTGGCAACAGAAAAGGCGTCCAGGGCAGAGTTGGTAAGAGGCAGAGGATGTCGGTTTTTGATGGTAATTTTGTTAAGCCCCCGATAGTTGACACATGGGCGAAGTTCACCCCCCTTTTTCTTTACAAAGAAGAACCCCGCGGCGGCGGGCGAGGAGGAGGGCCTGATGGTACCTTGGCGAAGGGCGTTCGACACGTACTCCTCCATCGCTTGTGTCTCGGTGGGTGTAAGAGAGTATAGATGGCCACGGGGGGGAGTCGAGCCTGGCTGAAGGTTAATTGCCAGGTCGTAGGGGCGATGAGGCGGAAGATGGGTGGGGCGCTTCTTGCAGAACACCTCAGCCAGGTCTTAAAACGCCGGAAGGATGATGTTGGTGTCGACGTCGGGGGCCTCGGACCCCCTAGAGCACATCCCAGCCGATGCCGGTAGGCAAAGTTTGCTGCAGGCAGGTCCCCATTGTAGAATCCGGTTTTGGGTCCAGGATATGAGAGGGTCATGTTGTAACGGCCACGGATGTCCAAGAATGATGGGTGGTGATGAAACGGAGGTCAGATGAAATTGAATCTGTTCGTGATGTTGCTGGATGATCAGGGTAATGGGTTCTGTCTCGGTGGTGATAGGGCTAGATGATAGGGGTCAGCCATCTACGGAAGTGATGCGAACGGGCTGGGATAACCCCTCAGTCTTTACCCCCAGGTCTTTGGCATAAGAAGAGTCAATGAAGTTACCTGCGGCATCGGAATCGATGAACGCAGCACTTCTGACTTGTTTGTGGCCAAACTGAAGGCTTACCGTAAGACGGGAGACGATGGTCGTGGTGGCGAAGAGTTGGAGGCGACCCGGTGAACTCTTCCCCTTGCTCACCGGGTCTGGGTGTTTCCCGGCCGGAGAGGGCAGATGGCTCTGTGGTGGGCTGCTGACCCACAATAGGCACGCTCCCGTTCTGTAGTGGTCAAGGAGGCGCGTCCTAATTGCATAGGTTCCCCGGCTCCGGTGTCAACCATGGCAGGAGGTGGAGAACTGACAGGTCCATGAGTGGTGGACGTGTTGGTGATTGGCGTTCGTGGAGTGGTAAATCCGAAAGTGGGTGCTGGCGGCAGGGTTCTTGGGGCTGGCTTCGGGCGAGATAGAAGGCGTTGGTCAATCCGGAGGGCGAGCTGAATTAAACCCTCCAGGGTGGCAGGAAGCTTTTGTCCGGCTAGCTCGTCTTTTATCCTAGAAGCCAACCCCTCGTAGTAGGTGGTCCGGAGCGCGGCGTCTCCCCAGGTGGTCTGTACGGCGAGAGTACGGAAATCATCCGTGTAGCAGCTCACGGACGAACTTCCCTGCCGCAGGTGGAACAGCTTGGTGTCGGTCTCCACCTTGCCCGCAGGGTGTTCAAATGTTAACTTTAACTGACGGGTGAATTTGTTGTAGGAATGGGTGGTATCAGAGTTAGCACGAAGAACTGCCGTGGCCCACTCAGCTGCCTGCCCCAAGGAGAGCAATGCACAATCGATTGGTGGAGTATTAGGTGGCATTAAACTCAAACACCAGATCGAGAGCAGTTTAAAAAACACTGCATCTCCTGTCCGTGCTATCCCATTTATCCGGTAAAGCAAGAAAGACATCAGAAGTTAGAGGGAGGGGGAAAGGGGGCGGAGCTGCGGCCGCTGCGAACTCAATGACTGAGTGATGTGAAGCGCCATCTTGTCTCCTTTTATGCTTCCTGTTTTGTGACCATACTACTTCCGGGTCCTAGTGCCGGTCGCAAAGCGGGTGTGTGTGACAATCACTCTTCACTGCAGTTCTTGACAATGGAGGTATATAAATTGCTGTTTGTTTTCTTTTCCAAACATGGCAATGAGCATTAAGGTTGTGCTTCTGTGTTGTTTTTAGACAGAGGAGGCTTCTCCTGGCATTTCTTTCAAATAAACCATACTTTAGACCATTTATTGGTGTTAGGTTAGGAGGATAACCCCTTAAGATGAAACATCTCGTTTTCGAGGGGGTCCTCAAGACATAGGACAGAGACAATACAACACATGTACATTAACAGTCGCTCAAGCTCTCCCTCATTTCACCTCAGCCGGCCCACCCGCCCCACATACTCTTTATTGAAAACAAATACATTAGTAGCGAAACATCTCAGAACAAATCTACAAATTTTATTAAAAACAACAGTTCGAGGTTTTAAGTTTGATTCTGAGGTGTTTTAGTAGACAACATCGGCATAGTCTAGTAAAGGAAATATTAACTGTGACACAATTCTCAACCTAGTAAATTGAGTGAAACAATTAATAAACCGATACTGCATTCGTAGGTTACAATTAATCTTTTTCACAACAGAATTAATGTGACACATGAAAGAAAGCTGTGAATCAAGCCAGAGGCCCAGATATTTAAATTCATCAACTTGTTTAAGTGGAGTGTCGTCTAAGAATTTGAGTGAAAGATTATTACTTTGGTTCAAGGAGGCTGATCTAGTAGCGAACAGCATACTATATGACTTTCTTATTTAGTAGTAAATGATTGAACTGGAACCAGCATTGAATAGCATCAAAATTAGACTGTAGTAAGAATTGAGTCTTAGAGACCAGGACATTAGATGAGTATATCACTGTATCATCAGTGTAAAAAGATTGTTTATAAATATAGAAAAAAGAAGAGTCCCCAGGAAAGAACCTTGGGGGACACCTTTCTTCATTATCATGGACTCAGATATACAACCATTTAAACAGACACGCTGACGTCTACAGTAAAGATAAGAGTTAAACCAAAAAAGAGAGTCTTTAGAGAGGCCTATTGCATATAATTTATCGAGAAGCAAATAGTGGTCGACCATATCAAAGGAATAGGGTTGAGCCTATTCCAGTTTATATCCAGCAGAAGTTTGTCGGCCCCATGAGAGCTTTCCCGCTCGGGTGTAAGAGCTCCAACATGTGGCACGTCCTGTCCTTCCGCAGGCAAGTGTTAATGACGCTGGATGTAAACGTTAAATGTAAAGATGGGGACAGCGGCTACACCGTCTTTGCCACCACGGAGCCGCTGAGGTGCTTCGAGTGCGGGAACGTGGGACACAAGAGGCTGAGCTGTCTGCATAAAGTGCAGTCGGTGAGCTTGCGTCGCGACACGCCCGGAATACAACGGCAGCGGCGCGAGGACAGTCAGCCGGAGAACACTGGGGAGGCAGAGCCCACAGTGGGCCGCAGCCGCGACTCGAACAGGTCAGCCCTGAACACACCACCACCACCACAGAGACACACACCCCGCCAGGAGCAGACAACAACACCAATACTACTGTAAACACTGAGTACAGTAGTATCCAACGCAGACAGTGACCCCGCCCCTAACGCAAACCCTTAACTATGTAATTAAACACACATTAAATGTCTCAGTAATCAGTGTGAAAATCAGTCGTGTAATTTAGTTTAGCTTAGAGCTAGCTTTTTCTCAAATTCGCCAAACAAGTGTGAACAACGGGAAGAGTTGAATAAGAATGAGACCTGTCCTGTGTGGTTCGGGACGGGGCCAAAACAGAAAGCTACAGATAGAGCCATGCCAAATAGCCGTGACCGTGTAAATGGCGTGCGAATGGCGTATGACTGCCCTATGCACGCCGTGATGCCCCCTCCTTTTCCTTCGAGAAAGGCGTGTCAAGATTTCACAGTAAACACGCCCATTCGAGCCCTATTTATGCATTTATCTGGTTCCACCACTAGATGGCGCTTCGTTCTCAAGGACACATTAACACAAGCCAGCAATTTAGCTGTGCTGAGTTGCAATCACGTGATTTTAACAACCCACCCCCACCCTCGCCGAACTGACGCTACCAAACTGCACTATGAAGATGAAGATAGTGGATTAATGGACTATTCGCGGTAAGTGGTGTTTTAATTTATAAAATTTGTTTGAGATTAGTTTACAGTTTAGTTTTTTATTGGCCATTTTGAAAATCACTGGCAGCACCAGCAGCGGTCAGATGTAACTTTAGATAACTTAATGATCTGTTTACCAAGTCTGGAGTTAACATTACAGCTTACTGTCAGTGTCACAAACTAACAATGTCACTCCGCTTTAACTGAAAGATTCAAATTTTATTTGTCACATACACAGTCATACACAGTACGATATGCAGTGAAATGCTTAGGCAACTGCTCATGACCTAAAATAGAAGACTAATATGAGAATTAAAATATAGGGTAAATAAAACTAGAAAAGAATAAAATAAAATAAAATATATAAACTAAAGTTAAAAAAATAAATAAATAACTGTAAAACAAAAATACACAATATAGAAAATATTTGAAGAATGTATAATGAAATATAAAACAATAAGAGCAGCTGAACGGGTAGGTATATTTATGTAATTTTTGTATGGAATGGTAGTTGTAATGGTAAAGTAATGTCCACTGTTTGTGCAATTCACATATTTAAAGTGTCTAGTGCCGTGCAAAAAATGCTTAAAAAGTGATTTATGTAAAGTGACTTGTGACTTGTGGCCACCAGGTGTAGTTGTGCAGTGGCCACTAGTGTAAACGAATGTCCAGAATGTCCAGTGTATGTGTGTAAAGACCATATGTGTGTCAGTACTGTGTGGTGGTGTGATTGAGAAACCGTATCGCCTGTGGGAAGAAGCTCCTCCTCAGTCTCTCTGTGTTGGCCTTCAGGGAGCGGAATCGCTTTCCTGACCTCAGCCATCCCTTGTTGGGATGGCTGAGGTCCTTCACAATCTTCCTGGCCTTAGTCCAGCCTGTTTCAGCCTTTGTTTGTATTTTGGCATAAGTAAGATGGCAGCGTGGTCGGATTTGCCAAACGGAGGGTGAGATTGTGCCTTGTAGTCGTCCTTGACCGTTGTATAACAATTTGGGGGGGTCAGACGGATGACGGTTGGCCTTTTGGAGATACTGGAGGAGCCTGAACAAGCTGTTGAGGGAGCTGTAGGAGGGATGACGTCACAGTGCAACAGCTGTAGAATGATGTTTGGTCAAGTCTACTGTATATTCTGAACATAGAATTGCAAAACGTCTGATACTTTAGGGGGGGAACAAAGAATTAAACAGTTTCATCTTTAATATTTTTTTTAAATGATATTTTAATATAAAAGAACCAGATAGAGACTAATATGCAGCTGGTGTTAACCGTGTATTTTAATAACCTTTAAGCAAAAATTAAACATGTTTTTTACCTGTTTTATACAAATTACTGTTTTATATAATAAATTTTATTTTTAAATTCATGTGCGCATGTTTTAATTGTTGGGGGATTGTTTGGGTATTTAAAAATACATTTACTTGAACCAACAACTTCAATGTGCAAAAAATGGGAACCAACGTTGTTTTAAATAGTCAAAGAGTTGGGCTAATAATAATAATTATTATTATTATTATTATTATTATTAATAATGATATTATTACTGGTCATAGAAACAAATGAAAACAACAGTTAAACACTTGATCATATGTATTTGTGCTAGTTTGTGTTTGTGATTATGTGACCCATAATCATTTTTTCTCAGTATAAAATTTTTTGGGGGTTTTAGGAACTCCATCAAAAGAGCAAAGACAAACTTAGACGGAGTGGAAGGTAAGAAACCTCAGTGGAGAATACTGACTGTGACATGGTGCTAATTGCTCTGTGTGTGTGTGTGTGTGTGTGTGTGTGTTGGCAGGGGGAGGGGTACTTTAGACTTACTTGTCTGTGCGCAAATGTTTGTGTTAAACCAACGGAGAAATGCAGGAGCGCACACACACACACACACACCTCTTATCCACAAACACTTTAACTGTTGTCTTGTAAAACGTTGATTAAACCTATGAACACAGCTGTTCAGCATCAGTCCTAAACACAAGCGCAGGGTCTGTTTTTGTCCTTAATTAAAAGACACCAATATGTTAATAATTTACACAATGATAACATTGTTTATTTCGCGGGAAAAGGTAATAAGCAATATTTAAAATAAAACAAACCAGGAAGTAAGTGTTTCATACATTAAGGTGCTGTGTATAACCAAGTGCCCCAACAGACAGCAACAGTGTACAGAGTGTGTGCGCTGTGGGGGATTGGAAGGTGAATGAGGATAATCATTTACAAGACAAAAGACGTACAGAGGTGTGTTATGCCCTGAAACGCCCCCCCCCCCCCCCCCCCCCCGCCACGGATTGCCCCCCATTACACAATCGCTATCTTCAAAGAAAAGCCGCCGCCCCTTTTTATTCAAACGCGTTAGCGAGTGTTTTTCTTTTCCTACGCTCGGTTTTGTGAACACAGTTGCGTGCAGTTGCGTCAGTAACACGATGGAACCAATTACATAAACAGCAGCAACAACAACCATTATGATCACACTTTGTTGAATTTATATTGCTTAAATATTTCGCAGCTCTGTCCTCTTTGCATTGCTACGTGTTTATTTACTTCCTTTTTTGCATCGCACGTATAATGCACTCTAAAATCGACACTATCAAACTTGGAAATGATATATCATCCAATCAAACATTACGTTATTAAAAGTAACAAATTTGTCACTACTCTTCTCTTATGCAGCACGGCTAAAAATATAATAAAAATTATACCAAAGTGCTGCAGGTTTGGTGTCCGTGAGCTTAGATCAGAGTTAGACGGGGGGCATTTTGAGTTCATTTCTGTTCTCTTCATCCTAGCTTTATTTCATCTCAAGAAATAATAGTAAGTTTTGGAAAGTCTAAGTTCATCTCCCCAGCCAGTGTTGTATATTTATGTTTTTTTTAATATATATTTTTGAATGTTCAAATTAACGTTTCAGAGTAGCCTATATAATTTGTCGTGTCATCTGGTGACAGCGTTGGCTGATTTTGTGATTGAGACCCATGGGTTACATTGAAATAATTTTTATTAGTAGTAGTAAGCCAGGCTTTAGTAACCCTGGATAAACCACAATATAAGCCCTCTCTCGCGCACGCGCTCTCTTCAACTTTATCTCTCACACACACGTACACACACAAACAAATAACACATGAAATCGCGTAAAACCAAATGAAACTATGGCAAAAATATATAAGCAGTGAAAAATACAGTACTATCCTGTAGGTGAATCCTGTCCTGATAACAGGCGCTAACCCTCTGGAACTGTTTAGTTCTGTTAGTATTGTGTTCAAGTGTGAATGTTTATGGGGATTTAATCTGTCTCTGCTGCCGCATCTATTCACCGTAGTGATAAGTGATTAATGCCCCATCAGATCTTTGATGGAGAAACGCGTTATACTGGTTAAATGACTAAAGACATATTGATCCGTATGGACAGATATTTTTTCCAGATATTATGCGTTATTAATCGATTTGTTATGCCAATTTAAAAGAACATTAGCAGAAGTTAAATTTTAAGCTTTAGTTTGCAGCAAAATATTATCTACCAGTGTATTAAATGGAAATAGACAAAATACACCGTAATGTAAAATACTGTACATAGCCCGCATTTGTATTCCGTACCTACAACGACTGGTATAGATAAACTACAGATGTTACCCTATCTTTAAGTATTATTAAGGATGTCGTGAAAAATATTGCAATAAGTAGTTTTATTATTTAATTAATTAAAAATAGCATACGCATCATGGGTTGTGTATGTATCTGTTTTATTAATCCTTTTTTTCCCTCTTTTTTACCACATCATCTATTTAATTCAATTCAATTCAATTTTATTTGTATAGCGCTTTTAGCAATTTTCATTGCCGCAAAGCAGCTTTACATAGTCAAAAGAATTATTTAGGTTTGTATGAAATGTGAATTTGTATGAATCAAAATGGTCAGTTTGTCCCTGGTGAGCAAGCCGAGGGCGACAGTGGCAAGGAAAAACTCCCTGAGATGGTAAGAGGAAGAAACCTTGAGAGGAACCAGACTCAACAGGGAACCCATCCTCATTTGGGTGAAACAAAAAGCAGTAAATGATCTGCATTTATACAGTGTGTAGGGTGGGAGGCAGTTCAGCTATAATAGCTGATGTTAATTGATGTTAATATGGAGTCCAGGTAGTTATTGAAGACCCAGGTAGACTTGTAAGAAGTTCCAGTCATGAACTATCGAACTGTCAAGTCCCCAGAGAAACAGTTGCCAACACCAGTCAAGGCCAGAACCATTTTCTAGGTAGAGAGAATCATTCCCAGACACCAGACGCATCCCAGAGAGACACACGGGGCATCCATGTGACGAGATCTTCAGCCAGAAGCGGGGCACCAGGATGGGTCAGACAGGTCCGGAGGGCAGAGGGAGTCTGGATCACTGGCAGCTCAGGAACGACATGTGTAGCTCGACAGAGAGAGAGAGAAAGAGTGAAAGGGGGGGACAGGAGGAGAGAGGAAAAAGAAAGAGGGGGGGAAAGAGAAGAAGAGGAGAGATGGCAGTTAGGTATGGTCACAGTCACACAATGTATAATGTGAATGTATATTAACTGTAGCGTGCAAGCAGAGACTCCGGCAGGACTAACTATGACAGCATAACTAAAAGGGAGGAGCCAGAAGGAAACACAAACATGAGGGCTTCCTGACATGTAAAGCAAACAATCACCTCACCGTCAGCAAACCTGAGTGATCAATGAGAGTGAGGAAGACAGCATCCAAACATACCAGTTTACCATAATACTCTACGTCCATGAGTCCCCCAGATCTGCTCCTTTACCTATGGCAAATCTATTTATAAAAATGCTCGGCTAAATAAATAGGTTTTTAGCCTGGACTTAAACACTGAGACTGTGTCTGAGTCCCGAACACTATTTGGAAGACTATTCCATAACTTTGGGGCTTTGTAAGAAAAAGCTCTGCCCCCAGCTGTATTTTTCATAATACGCGGTACTGACAAGCAGCCTGCATCCTTTGATCGAAGTAGGCGTGGCGGATCGTAAGACACTAGCAGTTCGCTCAGGTACTGCGGCGCGAGACCATTTAATGCTTTATATGTCAAGAGTAGTATTTTAAAATCAATGCGAAATTTCACAGGGAGCCAATGGAGTGAAGATAAGATAGGGGTGATGTGCTCATATCTTCTGGTTCTGGTGAGGACTCTCGCTGCTGCATTTTGGACTAGCTGAAGCTTATTTATGCATCTAGCTGAACAACCAGACAGTAAGGCATTACAATAGTCCAACCTAGAGGTGATAAAAGCATGAACTAGTTTTTCAGCGTCGTTTAGCGACAATAAATTTCTTATTCTGGCAATATTTCTGAGGTGAAAGAATGCTATCCTGGTAATATTATCTACATGTGCTTCAAATGAAAGGCTGGAATCAATAATCACACCAAGGTCTTTCACTGTTGCATTTGATGGAACAGAAAGGCCATCTAAAGTTACGGTATGATCTAAAATTTTACTCCTAGCTGTATGCGGTCCTATGACTAGAACTTCTGTCTTATCCGGATTTAGCAGAAGGAAGTTAGTTAGCATCCAATTTCTTATGTCCTGCACACATTGCTCAATTTTAGTAAGCTGTTTTTTCTCATCAGGTTTTGCTGAGACATATAACTGTGTATCATCAGCATAACAATGAAAACTAATACCATGCTTACGGATTATGTTGCCCAGAGGAAGCATGTAAAGGGAAAAAAGCAGTGGACCTAAAACTGAACCCTGCGGAACGCCAAACTCCACTAGAGAACATGCAGAATAATCACCATTTAAGTCTACATACTGATAACGATGGGTCAGATAGGATCTGAGCCAGGAGAGGGCTGTACCCTTAATTCCCACTACATTTTCTAATCTGTGAAGAAGAATAGCGTGATCAACAGTGTCAAAAGCTGCACTGAGGTCAAGTAATACAAGCATAGTTACACAACCCTGATCAGAGGCCAATAGAATGTCATTTACTACTTTAACGAGCGCCGTCTCTGTACTGTGATGAGGCCTAAATCCTGACTGATACAGTTCATGTATGCCATTCCTATGTATATATGAGCATAGCTGCTCCGCTACTATCTTTTCCAGGATCTTAGAGATAAAGGGGAGGTTTGATATTGGTCTGTAACTGGACAGCTGACAGGGGTCGAGGTCAGGTTTCTTAATTATTGGTTTGATAACTGCTAATTTAAAAGATTTTGGAACATATCCAATGCTGAGTGAAGAATTAATTATTCTCAACAGGGGTTCTATTATTGCTGGTACTATCTGTTTAAGAAAATGTGTCGGTACAGGATCTAATATACAGGTTGATGAATTTGAAGAAGAGATGAGTGAAATTAGTTCATTCTCTTCAAGGGGAGTAAAGTATTCTAGGTTCTGGTCTGACATGGCTAGATTAACATCTGCATCAATTACATTGTTCGGTTTCAAAACCTCAATTTTATGCCTAATATTTACAATTTTATTATTAAAAAAGTTCATGAAGTCCTCACTATTGCATGATGTTGTTGTGGAGATTTCTGCAGTGGTCTTATTTCTGGTTAATTTGGCTACAGCATTAAATAAGAATCTAGGATTATTTTTATTTTCTTCTATAAGAGTGGAGAGATATGTTGATCTAGCTACACTAAGAGCTTTTCTATAGTTCAGGATGCTCTCCTTCCATGCTATTTGAAATACTAGTAATTTAGTTTGACGCCATTTACGTTCTAATTTCCGAGCGGTCTGTTTTAAAGTGCGCGTGTGATCGTTATACCAGGGAGCAAGTTTTTTATCTCTAATAATTTTTCTTTTGACTGGAGCTACATTATCTAGGGTATAGCGAAATGTCGACTCTAAATATTCAGTCGCCTGATCGAGTTCTGTGGGGTCAGACGGTGATCTAATCGAAGTTGGGAACTCTGGGAGATTACTGATAAAACTCTGTTTGGTAGTTGATGTGAATGTACGTTTCATACGGTAGCGCGGCGCTGTGTGTACATTATTATTGTGACACACTTGCAATGAGACAAGATAGTGATCTGAGATAACTTCAGATAGTGGTATTGTGAATAAATTTCTTATACTTAATCCAAATAATATTATTAAATCTAAAGTGTGACCTGCTTTATGAGTGGGTCCTACTACACACTGATTTACTCCTACCGAGTCCAGTATAGACATAAATGCAGTTCTCAGAGGGTCTTCTGGGTTTTCAAAATGAATATTAAAATCTCCAGCAATTAACACTTTGTCTACAGAAATGACTAGGTTTGAGAGGAAATCTGCAAATTCACTAAGAAATTCCGAGTACGGCCCTGGAGGTCTGTAAATGACAATTAGCGGGATCGACTGAGCTGACTTAATATAGTTAAATACACTTATGTTACTATAAAGAATTTCAAATGAATTAAATTTGTGTCCGTGTTTTTGTACAATAGTCAAATTATCATTGTGAATAACTGCGACGCCTCCTCCTCTACCAGTTAACCGAGGCTGGTGTATGTAGCTGTATCCAGGAGGACTAGCTTCATTTAGAGCTACATACTCGTCCTGTTTAATCCAGGTTTCTGTTAAACAGAGTATATCAAACTCCTGATCTGTGATAATTTCATTAACTATAACTGCTTTAGATGCGAGAGATCTAATATTTAACAGTCCTAGCTTCAGATCAGAGGTGCCGGCTGCGCATTCAGTCTGATCCAAGTTTGTGGTCTTTATGCTAATTAAATTACTAAAACAGACTTTCTGAGTCTTTCTAAATTTGTTTTTAGCTCGGGGAACAGACACAGTCTCAATAGAGTGAACCCTGAGTGATGACTCTATGCAGCGAAATTTATAAAACTATGTTGACATAAGTTATGTTATATATATTAAATATAGTAACCGGCTGCTTGGACACTGCAGTTAACTGAAGCAGTCAATGCTCCATCTGGCGGAATTATACAGCATTGCAACCATCTTTTTAGAAAGCGCATGGGGGCATTTATGGGGCGGGGCATCGTTAACTATGTCATCGCGGGGGATCACATTCCGTGCACGGATTGGTCATGGTCCTGTCACGGTCCTGTCATGGACCTGTCATGCTCCAGGCGGCTGTTTGACGTGGCTCCCACTGTATAAGTATATATATATATATATATATATATATATATATTGTAATTAAGGAGATTTACCTGAGCTGTGTAAATACGTAAAGAGGGAAAAACTGGTTAATCTACTCATGAAGGTGATCGTCAGAGGCGTGGAAGACCAGGTGAAAGAGATGAATGTTTTAATATTTTTTAAACAGCAACATCAGCTGTTTTGTGCTGTACAGTAAGTCCCCTACATACAAACATTCGAGTTACGAACCTTCGAAAATAGTACATGCGATTGGGCATGTTTAATCGCAGAAGTTACATTACATGTCTGGCATACATTGTCACTTGCGGCCATGAAGCTGGTACTGCTAAGAAGCGCGGGGCAGTAACGATGGAGACAAAAGTGAAAATAACTGGGAGAATGGAATAAAGTGAAAAATAGCAAACATCGCTCATTCTTTTAAAATGATTCGTTCAATCATCGGCACGATTCTAAAGAACAAGGACAAGATCATGGAGCATGTTAGTTTTATACTGTGTATAGCCAATAGTGTTAGTCTCCTAGTACCTAGACAATGTATGTTGACTTACAAACAAATTGGTCTTATGAACAAGCTCTCGGAACAGAACTTGTTTGTATGTAGGAGATTTCCTGTATTCTGATCCCACAGTGTTGTCTGTGAATCAATAAAACTGAAGATCAAAATACAGCACAAAAAAGAAAAGTGTTTGTGTGTGTCTAATGGTGATCGCTTAGAGCTCACACGATATTTCCCGCCAATTTCCATCCCCACAGCTCTGACAGGACTGTAATGGCAACTCGTATGTTCCATATACAAGCCTTTTAGCTTTAAATCTCCATTCTTTCTCTCAGCGATAACTAATCTGGGTAGTACCTGTCCGAACAGTGTGTTCAGGAAGGACGTGTACGCCGTGGCGGAGCTCTGACTGATCTTTCTTTTTTGATTTCCAGCTTTTTGTTCTTTAGTGCTGCTTTTCAAAGAGGAGCGTGAAGGAGGATCGGCTGGAGGAGAGAAACTAGGGGAAGAACTGAGAGAGAGAGAGAGAGAGAGAGAGAGAGAGGGAGGAAAGTGTAAAAGAAGGTGAAATTTAACACCTCAGTCTTTATTACCTTAACACATTTTCTTTCGAAATAACTTACTTTTGACTCGAGGACGATTTACTCCTCTGAGACATGCTGACAAAAGAAAATACAGATTATATTCCATGTGGAAATATTACACAGTTCACCGAAAATTGTCCCATGATCTCTTCTGTAAAACACTTCACTACATGAAAATTATATAGATTTACAGCAGATGGGGGGTTTAACTTAATTTCACAACATAATAATAGAGGACGTTTGCTAGCGAAAGGAATTTCTTTTCTTAAACTTACCTTTTTTAAGGTAAGTTTAACAAAATTTTAATTACTATCTTTCATATCTAGAAATTTAAAGTTGTTCAATTTCATTTTAAGGCGCATCGCTATTATAGATAATCAAATAATATGCAAAGTAAAAAGTGATAAATAAATCTCTTAATCGATCATATCTTTGTTTTTTTCTGACATTTGCTAAATTGTGTTCAGGACACAATGAAAGAAGGTCGAGTCTAACTCTTTAAATAATGAAGCTCTATGCTCGTCAATAATGAGTGATAATGGCTTTTTACACTTTTAATTAACTTCTGAAATAACTTTTAGGAAAAAGGAAAAAAAAGGAACAGGACAGTTTTAACACAGTACATAGTCTTCCTGCCACCTCTTTTAATGAGACGAATGCATTCTCGGGACTCGACGGCGATTACACGGAGACGCGAGTGGCTGCCAGTCAGAGGCACCAAAAAACACTCTCGCTCCATAACAGCATTAATTAGAATAATGTATTAAAGGAAACAAAAGATAATTATGAAACTAACCCTGCTGTAAAGAAAGGAAGGAAGGAGCTCCAGTGTGATGTGTGTTTGTTTTTTATTTGCTACACGGTGTTTAGTGACGGGACCGTTTTTATACCGTATCAATAATGTTAATATAACCATAATGTTATCAATTGTGGTAAAATATGTTTCTCTTTTTTTTCTTCAAAAGAGTGAGATCTAACCTGCTGTATTTCACTCATTGCTCATGGACTCACATTTAGTTGTAGAAATCTGATGTTGCTCAGATGAGTGCTATGCTTCATCAGCGTGGGGGATGAAAAGCTGGCTTGTGGAAAAGTATGCGAAGGCTGAGAGGAATCCTTTTGCCAGGCTGGGAGTCGGTATCCAGTAATCCAGCAGCGAGGGTGATCGAATCCATACAGTATCGTCCAGAGAGCATGCGGGGTCGTAAACGTTAATCAGTCCAATAATAGCCGAGGTACCAGGGGGCAAAGACAAGAAAAAAAAATCCAGAAAAAAGGCAGGGTCCAAAACAGGTTAGAGTAAACTGAAAAACACTTTACAGACAAGACGCGAGGCACACAAGTGATTATCCCTGTTTGGATTAGGTCATGTGACTCTTCTGGTTAATGGGACAGTCTAGAACAGAGTGTGATCCAACACCTTCTTATGTTCATCCGTCCACGTTCCCCCAATTGGCGATCCTTGAGGTTAAACCTAAAATATGTTACGGTGGAGCCTTAGATTACGAGCCTAATTCGAAAGCGGGCTCGTATTCCAAAACACTAAATCTAAATCTAACCAAATCTAATTTTCCCATAATAAATAATGGAAACTTAAATTATTTGTTCCGTAGCCCAAAAAAATAAATACATAAAAATAATGAACACAAAATATAAAGTAAAAAAAAAAAAAATTTACCTGCACTTTACCTTTGAAAAGAATCGCGACAGAGCAGTGTTTCTGTGTAGAGCAGAGAGAAAGAGTGTGTGTGTCTGTGTGCGCTTGTGAAGGCGAAAGTAGGAGGGGTCTGTGTGTTTAGGTGTGTGTGTGTGTGTGTGTGTCATGGTGTTCAAAGACGCGCACACACAGACACAAAGGGCAGGCTGATACAGAAAGAGAAAATGGATCTTTAACCTCTCTAATAAGACTTGCTTTTGCTTTACATGAGCGCTGTACACACACACACACATACAGACACAAAATAAAATATGTTTTACGCACACACACACACACACACACACACACACGTGTTCACATGTTATAGTAAACAGTACACGCATGCACGGATGTTAATTATACCAGTAAGAGACGAGCACTAAGACCCGGCAGAGGAGACGATTACCCACAATTCCGCAGCGCAGAAGAGAGAAAAACCGTTGGCTCAGTTAATCACGTGACACCCGGCGTCAAAACAAGAAGCGCATGCGTGATACATGATACTCTGTGCTCGTAAACCAAGACTTGTTTTTCAAGTCAACATTTATAAAAAATCTTTTCTCGTCTTGCGAAATAAATTAAATTCAAATTTTATTTGTCACATACACAGTCATAAAAAGCACGATATGCAGTGAAATGCTTGTACGACCGCTAGTGATATTAAAAGAATATAAAACTATATATAGGGAATAAATATTATTAAAAAGAAATACGAAAGAAAATTTAACTAGTAAAATAAACTGTACAAGTAAGGGCATAATGAAAATATTACAAAATATAGAAATAAAGTGGCAATGGCTGTGCAAATATGCATGAAAAGTGGCTTGAGATGGTCGGATTTACCAAACGGAGGGCGAGATTGTGCCTTGTAGCCATCCTTGACCGTTGTATAACAATGATCTAGTGTCCTTTCACCCCTGGTGGGGCAGGTGATGTGTTGATGAAAGTTTGGCGCTGTGCGTTTGAGGTTGGCACTCTTAAAGTCCCCCGCCACAATAAGCGCAGCGTCCCAGTGTTGTGTTTGGTGCTGTGTGAGTGCCTCATGCAGCTCGCATAAGGCAGTGTCCGTGTCCGCTTGTGGTGGAATATAAACAGCGCTGATTATGACCGATGTGAACTCTCGAGGGAGATAAAAAGGACGACACATGATGGACAGTAGTTCCAGATTTGGTGTGCAGGATGTGTGAGAGGAAAAACCTCGCGCTGTTGCACCAGCTGCTATTCACCATTAAACACACGCCACCTCCCCTTGACTTCCCAGAGTCCCGTGTCCTGTCCATGCGGTGAACCAAGAAGAACTCGGCTGGCTGGATGGCGTGGTCCGGCACCGCTGGGTTCAGCCATGTTTCGGTGAAGCAGAGGAGATTGCAGTCCCGAATGTCTCGCAAACCACGTTATTCGCAATCCGAGGTTCCACTGTATAATGATTCAATCACGTGATTCCGGCAAACGTGAGGCTTCATTTGGACACGCCACCTTCTGTTCTGTCTCATCACTTATATAAACATTTTACTGTATATTATACTGTGTGGTATTTTATTATAAATTTATATATACATATTTCATAAAATCAGTTATACATTGTAAATTAAATGCAGTTATGTCTATATACATAATTTATATAAACATTTATATAAATGCAGTTATGTATCAGGGGATTTATTTAAATAAATGCAGTTACATAACTGCATTTAATTTACAATTTATAACTGATTACAGTTAACCTCTTCTTCTACATGAATATATTTTCTTATCTTATAAGAAAACACAAACATAAGTAAAGTAGAATGTAATATGATAATTCTGTTATTTGTCACATGGACCCTACAGCGCAGTCAGATAATTTTTTTCCCCTGCATGTCTCAGTTATGACGGTGAGGTCAGAGCACAGGGTCGGCCAGGATACAGCGCCCCCTGGAGCAGATATAGGGGATAAGGGTATTGCTCTAGGGCTCAACAGTGACAGCTTAGCGGTGCTGGGGCTCAAACCCACAGCCTTACGATCATTAACCCAGCGCCTTAACTGTTTGAGCCACAATTGCTCTATTAATGGTACATTATTGTATACATGAGAAACCCAGTACACATTTAGAGCTCATTGAGTTGAACAACTTTCACTTAACTCAACAGGAAGTCCGTTATTTTGGGTCGTTTGCACCCAATGGAATTTATGCGATCGCCACCAAACCGGGCCTGTGTGATCGCAAGACATTGAGGAAGGAAAATTGTGGAGCCATTTTTAATTTCTGAAAAGGGTCACCTGTGATGATGCCGTACTGTACACTTATGCTGTAAAGTGTTTAATAATGTTGAGTGGCATCACGTTGAGTGACATCATAGTGTGATGCATGTTTTTTTTTTTGTTTTGTTTTTTTTTAAAAGGTCTTGATATAAAATTCCCCCTTTTCCTAAAATTGTCATAATGGTATTGGTATGTGCCCTGTAAATGGATGTGTCCACTGTGCCCGCTGTCTTTCTGGTGCACACAGGCGGGGTGATGGTGCAAGGTGCTTGGACCCGCTCATCGCTGCTTGCAACTATATTTTGATTTGATCTGTTATTTGTGATCTAATGTTTAATGTTAAATACAGTATAAAATAGAGTTTTATGTACAGGTGTGTAAATAAAGTTGTAATATAGCGCACTGAACAGCTGATGGTGTTGCAGGTGTGGGGCAGACGGGGGCAGACGTGGGGCAGACGTGCCACAGCTTTGAGTTCAGGTGCTCTAATGGAGTGTGTGTGCATAAGCAGTGGAGGTGTGATCATTCTGCGGACTGTATAGATGGCAGCGACGAGGAGAACTGCGGTAAGGAAGCGCTCTGGTACTGGTACTGGTCCAGGTTCAGAATGGGTAAATGAACACGGCGTCACCTTTATGTGTTTCAGAGCAGGACGAGTGTGAGGTGAATAACGGCGGCTGTTCTCATTACTGTGTGGATCTGCCTCACGGGTTTATGTGTGAATGTCCACCTGACATGAGACTGGTGCTTGACACACACTGTGAAGGTATATGTATATATATATATACACACACACACACACTGAACACACACTGAACACACTCATACCTTCTTTGTATTTTTTTTTGTTTATGATTTTTTAAAGAATTTTACATCCACTAGATGGCGCTTTGCTTCTATACTTAGGATGAGATGAGCCACTCTGATGCTACTAATAATAACATATAAAATATCAATACAGTGCGTACAGAGTGTTTATAGATAATAAAACTAATCAGAAACTTCTAACCTCATCTGTTATATTGAACTTTCAGCTGAATAACACACATGATGTTATATCATCTCTATCTGTTTCACCCAGATGAGGATGGGTTCCCTGTTGAGTCTGGTTCCTCTCAAGGTTTCTTCCTATTACCATCTCAGGGAGTTTTTCCCTCAGCACCGTCACCCTTGGCTCGTTCATCAGGGACTATCTCATGATTATCTAGACAAATTTCTTTCACACATACACACTTCATAAATTTTACATACATAAATTTTCTTTCTAAGTGCTATATAAATAAAATTGAATAGAATTGAATAGAATCTCTGATCAACACACCAGACTGAGGGAAACCATTTCCTTTTATATTCTGTATGGAAAATAACATGCAATTTAAATCCTACTGCTTTCCTTTATTGATTCTAATTATTTTTTTAGAATATACATGTTTAATCATAAACACACTCTGTGTAATGCAAAACTAAATGACAACCTTTTTGAGTAATTCAGTTTAAAAAGTGAAACTAGTATTATACAGATTCACTACACACAGACTGATGTATTTCAAGTGTTTGTTTATTTATTTATTTTGATGTTTATGGCTTACAGCTAATGAAAACCCAAGATCAAATCTCAGAAAGTTAGAATATTACTTAAGACCAATAAAAAAACAATTTTATCACAGAAATGTTGGACATGAAGACTCAGTACTTGGGCGGGGCTCCTTGTGCATGAATTATTGCTGCAGTAGGGCGTGGCATGGAGACGATCAGTCTGTGGCACTGCTGAGGTCTGACTGTATGGAAGCCCGGGTTGCTCTGTTAACGGCCTTCAGCTCCTCTGTGTTGTTGGGTCTGGTGCCTCACATCCTCCTCTTCACAATACTCTAGAGATTCTCTACAGGGTTCAGGTCGGGTGAGTTTGCAGGTCCATCAAGCACAGGGACACCATGGTCCTTAAACCAGGTATTAGTACTTTTGGCAGTGTGGACAGTGTGCCAAGTCCAGCTGGAGAATGAAATCAGCATCTCCATGAAGCTGGTGAGCAGAGGTAGGCATGGAGCTGCGCTGATCTTGGACCTGATGAAACACAGTGGACCGACACCAGCAGATGACGCGGCTCCCCAAACCACCACTGGACGACTGCGGACGTCACACTGGACCTCAAACAGCTTGGACTCTGTGTCTCTGCTCTCTCCCTCCAGACTCTGGGACCCTGATTTCAAAATTAAATGGAAAACTTACTTTCATCTGAAAAGAGGACTTTGGTCCACTGAGCAACCGTCCAGTCCTTTTTGTCCTTAGTTCAGATAAGACACCTTTGACGGTGTCCCTGGTTCAAGAGTGGCTTGACACGAGGAATGAGACAGTTGAAGCCCATGTCCTGGATACGTGTGTGTGTGTGTGTGTGTGTGTGTGTGTGTGTGGTGGTTCTTGAAGCACTGACTCCAGCTGCTGGCCACTCCTTGTGAATCTCCAACAAATTCTTGAATGAGCTTCGTTTCACACTCCATTAAAGGCTGCGGTTCTCCCTGTTGCTGTTTGTTCCATCAATGTGCCTGGATACAACCCT
This sequence comes from Clarias gariepinus, assembly GCF_024256425.1. NCBI lineage: Eukaryota > Metazoa > Chordata > Actinopteri > Siluriformes > Clariidae > Clarias > Clarias gariepinus. The sequence continues at coordinate 948,163 of NC_071108.1, read as the reverse complement.
CTGTGAACAGCCAGCTTCTTTAGCAGTGACCTTTTGTGGCCCATTAAACCAGACTGAGAGACCATTTAAAGGCTCAGGAAACCTTTGCAGGCGTTTTGGGTTAATTAGCTGATTATAGTGTAACACCATGAGTTCCCAATATTATATATATATACTTTTTTTACAATATTCAAATTTTCTGAGATATTGAATTTTGGAATTTTGTTAGCTGTAAGCCATAATCATCAAAATTAATAGAAATGAACACTTGAAATATATCAGTCTGTGTGTAATGAATCTGTATAATGAATTTCTCTTTTTGAATTGAATTACTGAAATAAATCAACTTATCAACGATATTCTACTTTACTGAGATGCCCCTGAATTTATTGTAAATGACCTCGTAAAGCACATGGAGTACCTTCATGATCCACCAGAGGGCAGAGACCTGCATTTCAGGAAACGATCATATTAATAACTAAAATTAGCTAACATTGATGTTTACTGGTGTGTGTGTGTGTTTGTGTGTGTGTTTGGTCCACATAAATAAAATAAAACAAAATAAAGATTTTGTGTCAAGATGCAGGTCAAAGTGCTTTCCAATGTAAGCCAAAAGTAAGAGTAACATTAAGTAGTACAGTAAGTCCCCGACAAACATTCAAGTTGCGAACTTTAGCAAATATGGACGGACCTCGTATGACGAACATTCATGAATGTGAACAAATCCTGGAAGTAGTAGTATTAATAGTAAATATATCTATTTTAAATAGTTTATTTTGAGTTGCCCTGTACTAAATCACCATTTTAATGTAATTGTAAACATTTACCTAAAAATAGTAAAAATAGTTTATTTATAGCATTTTGTGTGTGCGTGTGTGTGTTTACAATACATTGTATTTGTTTCAATGGTGTTTTAAACTCACTTTGTCTGACTTATGGACGAATCCAACATTATAAGCGTACTCCCGAAACAGAGCATGTTTGAAAGTCGAGGACTTACTGTAATAAAAATAATAATAATAAAAATAAAATTATTATAAACCACAATGTGTAGCTTAAATGTTTAAGGTAAAACATTTACTGTATATTTTGCACTTAACCTGGATTCTTATTCTTTTATATATACATACATTTATTTATAAAGTAAATAAAGTTAATAAATTATAATACGAGGTAGCTATTCACCTGCAAACGAACACACTAACCACCAGGTGGCACTGTAAAGATTTATCGTACCCTGGTAATATGACGGTGATGGGAACAGCCGAAAGACCAACTGTGTGTGTGTGTGTGTGTGTGTGTGTGTGTGTGTGTGATTTCAGAGCTGGACCCGTGTCTAGATGCAGATGTGTGTGACCAACTGTGTGTTCATTCTAACGGTTCTTTTACCTGCGAGTGTCGTCATGGGTACGTGAAGAGCTCAGAGAATGGGCGGTGCTTCGCTGCAGGTCAGGTCCTTCAGTATTATGAGGTTTAATCTTCTTCTCAGGGTGAAGATAATAATTAGAAGATCTGTTTAAAATCTGGAGAACAAAATAATGCTGTGTCATTTACTCTGGGTTCCACTAGAGGGCACTGCAGCCATAGATTCCTTAATAATGAACATGTGTGTGTGTGTGTGTGTGTGTGTTCAGATGATGCAGCAGCGGTGATCTTCAGCAGTAGTGAGGGGATCATGTGGATGAAGCCTGATGGCTCTGGGCTGAGAAACATCATCAACACAACAGGAACATCTGGAGCGCTGACCTCCCTCTCTGATGATAACACACTGTACTGGACTCAACACACACACATTTACAAGTAACGCGCAGACACACACACACATCTACAGGTAATGCACATGAGCATGTCTGCAGGTCACTGAACAGTGTGTGTGTGTGTTTGTGTTCTCAGGCTGGTTCTGGATGCAGGGCCTCTGGACCCGACGGTGATGTTCTCGGGGGTCAGTGGGATTGTGAGTTTGTCTGTGGACTGGATTAACAGGGTTCTGTACTGGACCAGTACGAGTAGCAGAGCCGTCCATGCCGCAGCGCTAAACGGAACCGAACACTTCGTTCTGATCTCGGGTCTGCAGTCGCCCGGTGCGGTGGCCGTGCAGTCGTTAGCCGGGTCGGTTCTGTGCGGGTTCCAAATGCGGTTATTAGTGCTGAAAAAACTGGGCTTGGGTCTAACTGCAGCGTGACGCTCTCTCACTCTCTCTCAGCTTCCTCTTCTGGACCGACACCGGAGATTCTCCCAGAACCATAACTGCACCTAAGGAAATTAATCTCTAAAACCTCTAATAAGTGTCGTCTCTGCTCCTTTAAAGCGCTAGGGGACTCCCAGACGTCATTTTGTCTCAGAGCTCTTTTCCACTGTACATAATTGTAAATATCTGGTGCACGTTAGTGTCTGTTTTTTGTATGTTCGTATCTTCAGAAATTCGTACGTTGAATGTTCATAAGTTGGGGACTACCTCTGTATTTGTCTTATTGTTTACTGATGAAGTTCTAATTATAATAATCAACGAGCACGCCGTAAGGTGTGTATATTACGATTTATCAGTGAACACGGGGCTGTGAGTGGTGTGTGTTGTGAACACTGAGAGGCTGTGTGTTATCGAGCAGACGAGCCGCGCGGCCTGCTGTACTGGGCCGACTCCAGCCTGAGGACCGTCTCCAGGGTGACGTACGACGGCCTGCACAGGAAGACGGTTCTGGAGTCGAACAGCCATCTGGACCAGCCGTTTGGTCTTGCGGTGTTTGAGGTGAGTGTGTTCAGGGCGTGTGCTGCTGTGTGAGGAAACCATGCACGCACGCACACACACACACACGCGCACACACACATACGCGCTTGCTTACTCACTTCCTGTTAGACTTGACATCTGGTTTAGGAAGCAACAGGAAATCGAGTGGTGATATTGAAACCTGCAGCTTTCAAGTTGTATTATTTTTCAAATGTACTTTTAAAATTATTATTATTATTATAATATCATGATCTTGAAAAGCATTCCCAGTATTAATATGTACACACACACACACACACACACACACACACACACAGCCTACCTAGTCCAAAAAGATTCTCATCTGAGTCCTGGAACATGTCCACTCGATTAGGTAAGAATGAAACCCTCCATAGATGTGATCCTCTGGTGGTTCAGTACATTCAGGTGGTCAGCTGACTTCATTTTATTGCCCCATAACGTTACTGAGTCTAGACCTGAGTAACTGATCAACCCCAGATCATAACACTGTCTCCAGAGGCTTGTACAGTGGACACTATGCATGATGGGAGCATCGCTTCATGTCCCTCCCTACTCACCCTGACACGCCCATCACTCTGGAATAGGGACTCAATCAGGACTCATCAGGTCACATGACCTTTTTCCACTAGCATTCTACAAATAATGTAAATAGTAAATTAGATCAGTTGTGTGTTTTCTTGCCTTCCCTTCCTTGTGTTTATGCCTTCATTTAAATTTTTTTCCAAAACTAAACAGGTGTGACGGGTGTCTGTGTGTGTGTGTGTGTGTGTGTGTGTGTAGGATGCTGTGTACTGGAGTGACCGGGCTACAGGAGTGATCTGCAGCGCTGATAAACACAACGGTAAACTGCTGAAGGTCACCCATCTCTCTGAAGCGAGTTCCCCGGCGGGATTAGTCCTGTACCACCCGCTCCTGCAGCCCACAGGTGAGCGCCACGCTGCGTTACCTTAAAGCACCATACACGTGTGAACGCCACATTCTGCCACATTTGGCTTTAAAGGGCTCCGAGACGTGGATTTAAATCCGTCCTGTAAGTGATCTCTTACCCTCCTGTGCGAACTCTGAGCTAACGCAACATCCTCATCATCCTTAAGTTCTGTCCCTGTAAATGAGGGGAAAAGAGTTCCAGGCAGGGTTTTTTTTCTTTTTTTATTTATATGACTTAATTTAAATAAAAATATTTTAAACATATAAATGTTAATGAAATGAATAGATATTGTGAAACATTAGCGTGATGCATGAGATGGCTCAGTTCTAGATTAAGATCTAATCACTGTCACCTAAATCTTTTGAAATGAGTTGAGATTTATGACTTGGCATTAAAACAAAAATTAAGGGGTTGTGACTCGACTAATGTCTTGGGGCTGTCACCGTCAGTAATGTTAATATGATATTATTACATACCTGGACAGTTACCCATATAACTTGTGCAATACCTTTTCCTTTTTATTCTTTTTCTTTCCTTGCGGCATCTGAAACCAAGAATAAGCAATTACCCTCTGGGGTTAATAAAGTTCTTTGAATCTTACACTGTAACCGTGAATGTTTATACTGTAAATATTTTTACTGTAACGGGGGAAGTGTCTAAGTGTTAAACAGCCTCAGTTAAAAGTTTTTTATTTTGAAGGTGACACTTCATTAGAGCCCCTTTATAGCAGCTCAACTTTTCTGCTTTTTCCAGGATTTTTTTTGCACAGCGGATTAATGGAATGTTTTTCCCCCAAAAGCAGCTGCAGGAAGGTTTCTAAATAACTTTAGCTAAAATGATGCTACTTTATGGAACAGAGCGCTCTCACGGTAGCAGTCAAGACTTTCCTGCGTTTGTCACTTTACATCTGAAATAACATGTCGAGTCTGAGGGTGGACTGAGGGTCAAGAGCACCATATTTTTTTTACAGGAAGTGTTTATCTGAAAACTATACGAGGGCCGTTCGAGTCAAAGCAGGACTTTTGATTGTACAGAACACAGTCCTGAGAGTAAACACTCCCTTTATTTCTCTATATAATCCCCTGATACACTGATGCACTAATCCCAGTGTCTCACTGGTTCTTGGCCGCGGTCGGACTGTCTGTCTGATTCACGTCTGAGACGCCGGCCTCCCAGGAACGCCTTTAACAGCACAAACATGTGGAAATGTGTTGCAGCGGGGTCAGGGCTGTGGCGATAACCCCCAGCTGAGCTCCTGCAGTGTGTGAGTGGTGCAGTGGGCAGTGTGAGCTCGGGCAGTGCCCTGTCAAGGCCTTTGGTGATGGAACCTGGCATTTTTTTTTTCTTTTTGTGGAAAGTGCTCTGCACATCTCATAAAACCTGACGGTCGTGTTCTCTGTTCATGAGGACATCACAAGATAGAAAATCCACGTGAAAGATAAAGTGCATAAAAACATATAGTGCAAAAAAGTTTCATATCTTCTTGAAACCCCAATGTTCTCATATGAGGAAATGACATTTTCTCCCAACTTCACTGTCTATCAGACAAAACCCGGTATCAGTGCTGATTTTATTATTTTTATGTTGTACATATAATACAGATAATGTGTGCGTGCCAAAGAAGCTCCTTCTAAAGTTTATGAAACGTGGAAGTGACCGATCCCGCTTCCCTAAAAAGTTATATTTGCTAACTTCAGCCGTTTTGCAGAGATGATTTAACATGAGCCCCGTTACTTCAAACAATAATCATTTAAAATGCTAATTATTCATATTTCTTTAAGTATTGATGGTAAATTTGGTGTAAACTTCTAGGAGCGTATGACCTGTAAAAATTGTTGCTAATTTATAGCTATGAATAAAGAGGAACAGTCAGTAGAAATTGTGATGTACACAACAGTAGGGTCCGGGTCTCAGGAGGGTATGTGATCGGCTCTCTGCGACACTTTGGTAAATATTTCCAATGCCACTAAGCTGGTCTTTACAAACCCCACGATGGAGAGAAACGGAGCAGTTTAGAGAGAAACCGAGGAACATTAACCGTATGTTGTAACCAAGTTCAGTGCTCTGCGAGTTCTGAGAAGTGGCTGGTGTGGTCAAAGTTCTCAGAAACCCCTGAGAGATGTTACCATAGTGTATGGAGGTGTTTTTGCAGCAGACTGATTATGGTGTGTTTTGTTTGCTGTATAACGCAGAGCAATGAAGTACGTGTGAAGTCAGTGGCTCGTTTTCTTCTACATAAACCAGATGAAATTTCTCGTTTAAATGCTTGGTCAGTGCACTAAAGCAGGCCAGTCACAGAGCAAGGGAGGGAGAGTGAGGGAGGGAGTGAGGAAGTGAGAGTGAGAGAAAGAGAGGGAGGGAGTGAGTGAGAGAGAGGGGGAGGGGGAAAGGGAGGGAGGGAGAGAGAGGGGGAGGGGGAGACGGAGGGAGGGAGGGGGGGGAGGGAGGGAGGGAGAGAGAGAGAGAGGGAGTGAGGGAGAGAGTGAGAGAGAGAGAGAGGGAGGGAGTGAGTGAGAGAGAGGGGGAGGGGGAGAGGGAGGGAGGGGAGGGGGAGAGGGAGGGGGAGAGGGAGGGGGGGAGGGAGGGAGAGAGAGAGGGAGGGAGGGAGAGAGGGAGGGAGAGTAAGGGAGGGAGGGAGAGTAAGGGAGGGAGAGTGAGAGTAAGTCACTCTCAATTCAATTCAATTTTATTTATATAGCGCTTTTAACAATGGTCATTGTCCCAAAGCAGCTTCACAAGAAAAAAAATGAAAGATTTTTTTTTTGTTTGTTTTTAAGAAAGAAAAGAAAAGAAAATATTTGGAAGTGTGTATGTGTGAGAAAAATGTGTCTAGATAATAATGAAATGAATGAATGATGAATGAAATGTCTCTGATGAGCAAGCCAAGGGTGATGGCGACAGTGGCAAGGAAAAACTCCCTGAGATGGCAATAGGAAGAAACCTTGAGAGGAACCAGACTCAACAGGGAACCCATCCTCATCTGGGTGATAACAGATAGAAATAACATCAAGTGTGTTGTGCAGGTGAAAGTTCAATATATCAGAAGTTGTGTAGATTCAGTTCAGCAGTAGGTGGAGAGGGCAGATGGGGTCAGGATCACTGGAAGCACAGGAGCAGGATGTGTAGCTCCAGCCATCATAAAGCAGAATCTAGCTGGAGCAGGTCCTTCTCAAGATGCCTTAGAAACCTCGCAGGGTTGGCCTTTGTCTACTGAAGCTGGCACAATCTCCAGATGTCTCAGGATGGGTAGAAAAATACAGAAAAGATGGAGAGAATTAGCGTAGTTGCCATTCAGGATAGGTGTACTGGAGTATGAGGTTATGGGATGAGTTACGCGTATGCCAGATTAAAGAGATGCGTCTTGAGCCTACTTTTGAATTGGGAAACCGTGTCTGCTCCCCGAACACTGTCTGGAAGGCTATTCCAAAGCTTTGGAGCCAAATATGAAAATGCCCTGCCCCCTTTTGTAGATTTAAAAATTCTGGGAATTACCAGAAGTCCGGAGTTTTGTGATCTTAAGGAGCGTGGTGGATTATAGCGTATCAAAAGACTGGTTAGGTATGAGGGAGCTAAACCATTTAAAGCCTTGTATGTAAGTAGTACTATTTTGTAATTAATTCTAAATTGAACAGGTAGCCAGTGCAGGGATGATAATATAGGTGTTATATGATCATATTTTCTGGATCTAGTGAGAACCCTGGCGGCTGCATTTTGGACTAACTGTAGCTTGTTTATTGAGGATGCAGGACAACCACCTAGTAATGCATTACAATAGTCCAGTCTGGAGGTCATGAATGCATGAACTAGCTTTTCTGCATCAGATACGGATAGGATACTCCTAAGTTTGGCAATATTTCTAAGATGGAAAAAGGCTGTTTTTGTGATAAAAAGGCTGTTTTTGTGATAAAAGGCTGTTTTTGTGATAAAAAGGCTGTTTTTGTGATAAAAGGCTGTTTTTGTGATAAAACTAATCTATTCTGATCGGAGGCTGAGTGATTTTCGTGAATAAATGAATAATTTTTAAGGTTTTGTTTTACAGCAATAACACATTTCCTAACTCTCCTGAGAAGTTATTGATTTGAATTTCTTTGTGAATGAATATTTAATAATTTATTTTGGAGTGTGTAACGTAAATATGAATCCGATTTGTCGACTTGTCCCTTCTCACTGAACTACACTCCTCCTTAACTACTGATTCATCAGGACTGATTTGACTGTGGGGTCACTGATTGTTTTATAAATTCTCATGATGTTTGAGTCCTGTTACTGCTACAGGCTGAGTTAAACACAAATCAGTTACTCGGCTCTGTGAAGACTCTACGATCCGTAGTTCTGACCGTACGATCTGATTTCCTTTATTTTGTGGTTTGATTGTAATGTTAGTTTAAAGGGCTGCTGTTTGTGTCTCTGATTACTAATGAAGCCCGACTTTAAAAGCTAATATTGCTGCATTGACTCTGTGTGTGTGTGTGTGTGTGTCTAGAGTTAAATATGTGACTTCAGTGCTGGCTTTGAATGTTACAGAGCCCTTTTTGGGTGGGGCAGCGATGCTGTAGGTCTATTTATTAGTTGAAAGCTGTCATATTAATTTATTTTTGTTCCTACAGCTGAAATAAAAATCATTTGGCCAGAAAATTTGAGTAAACTGTGCTTATTTGTGTGTATAATATATTTAATCATTATATATGTATTCCAGTCATACTGTAGGCTAATGCTCAAGATCAAGTTCAAGTAGGCTTTATTGTCATTACAACCATATACAGTTAGTACACAGTGAAACGAAACAACGTTCCTCCAGGACCAAGGTGCTACATGCAACATAAATTTACAACATAAATTAACAGAGACACTAAACTAGCTAACCAAGAGGCCTAGTTAGCTGGCTAGCAGAGACAGGACAGAGAGACCTAACATAAATTACAACATAAATTAACAAAAACTAACTAGCTAAGTATAACTATTTTAACAGACATCATAAAGTGCACGTGCAAATGTGCAAACAAGAGCAACAACAAAGTGACAGTGCGCAACCACGACATAACAGAACATAAAATATGGTGTTGAGGTAGTGGGTAAACATAAACATTCCAACAGCAGCAAGAATTGAGGAATTAGTGCAAAAATTAGTCCAGTAATGATCATTGTGCAAAAGATAAAGTTAGAGTGCACCCAAATGCTTCAAAAATGTTTTTTATTCAGTGTGTGTGAAACATTAAAGCTCACACTTTACTTTTAAAACAAATTAAGCAGCCAAATCTGCTGGTGAACTGATCGTTTGATAACCACAGAACTTTGAAAACAGTCTTTGCGTGTGAGACGATGTAACCGGAAGCCGAGGGTGTATAACACCAGCTGTGATGCTTTGAGATCACTCAACCTTCAAATACTGACTGGTTACATAAACGTAACGTAATGTCTGTACTCTACTATACTGTACTCTACACTGTACTCTACTACACTGTACTCTACACCGTACTCTACTACACTGTACTCTACACCGTACTCTACACTGTACTCTACACTGTACTCTACTATACTGTACTCTACACTGTACTCTACACTGTACTCTACAATACTGTACTCTACTATATTGTACTCTACTATACTGTACTCTACACTGTACTCTACTACACTGTACTCTACACTGTACTCTACTACACTGTACTCTACTATACTGTACTCTACACTGTACTCTACTACACTGTACTCTACACTGTACTCTACTACACTGTACTCTATTACACTGTACTCTACACTGTACTCTACTATACTGTACTCTACACTGTACTCTACTATACTGTACTCTACACCGTACTCTACTACACTGTACTCTACACCGTACTCTATAACACTGTACTCTATACTGTACTCTACTATACTGTACTCTATACTGTACTCTACTATACTGTACTCTACTATACTGTACTCTACACTGTACTCTATACTGTACTCTACTATACTGTACTCTACACTGTACTCTACTACACTGTACTCTACTATACTGTACTCTACTACACTGTACTCTATTACACTGTACTCTACACTGTACTCTACTACACTGTACTCTACACCATACTCTACTATACTGTACTCTACTACACTGTACTCTATACTGTACTCTACTATACTGTACTCTATACTGTACTCTACACTGTACTCTACTACACTGTACTCTACACCATACTCTACTACACTGTACTCTACACCGTACTCTACACTGTACTCTACTATACTGTACTCTACTATACTGTACTCTACACTGTACTCTACTACACTGTACTCTACTATACTGTACTCTACTATACTGTACTCTACACTGTACTCTACTATACTGTACTCTTCTACACTGTACTCTACACTGTACTCTACACTGTACTCTATTACACTGTACTCTACACTGTACTCTACTACACTGTACTCTACACTGTACTCTACTAACTGTACTCTACACCATACTCTACTACACTGTACTCTACACTGTACTCTACACTGTACTCTACTATACTGTACTCTTCTACACTGTACTCTACACTGTACTCTATTACACTGTACTCTACACTGTACTCTACTATACTGTACTCTATACTGTACTCTACTATACTGTACTCTACTATACTGTACTCTACTATACTGTACTCTACTATACTGTACTTTACACTGTACTCTACTACACTGTACTCTACTATACTGTACTTTACACTGTACTCTACTACACTGTACTCTACACTGTACTCTATTACACTGTACTCTACACTGTACTCTACTATACTGTACTCTACACTGTACTCTACTATACTGTACTCTACTATACTGTACTCTACACTGTACTCTACTATACTGTACTCTACACTGTACTCTACACTGTACTCTACTACACTGTACTCTATACTGTACTCTACACTGTACTCTACTACACTGTACTCTATTACACTGTACTCTACTATACTGTACTCTACTATACTGTACTCTACACTGTACTCTACACTGTACTCTATTACACTGTACTCTACACTATACTCTATACTGTACTCTATTACACTGTACTCTACACTGTACTCTATACTGTACTCTACACTGTACTCTATTACACTGTACTCTATACTGTACTCTACACTGTACTCTATACTGTACTCTATACTGTACTCTACACTGTACTCTACACTGTACTCTACACTGTACTCTACTACACTATACTAAACTAATGCACATGCAACTGAACGCTATTCCTCCTCCTGCTCCTGCTGTCCTCCTGCTTTGTCCACTTCTCCCACTTCTCCTCTTCCACCAAGTCTACACCTTGTTAGTTCTAACCTGTTCATGTAAAACTACAGAAGAAGCATGATTTCAGACAACCGACCTTGCCCTGACCTTGACCCTGTTTGGTTACAGAGCTTACTTACATGCAAACATTCAGTCATAGCTTAGGTATCACATTAACCAGATAGACCTGAAAACACATCACAACCTAGTGACTGTGTGTGTGTGTGTGTGTGTGCACGCATGAGTGGGTGTGTTTTTAGCATTTCCTTCTACAACACCACTACCTCCTCCCCTCTCTGTCCCTCTCACTCTCTCTCATGGTTGGGCTTTTTCATCAGCATGGTTAACACTGTTAACACAAAAATAATAGAGGTCTGTTTTCAGAACACACACACACATACACACGCTGGTGATGACGGTCTCTTCTTCATTGACCTGCTTGCTGTTTTAAACACCTAATACAGGTAAATACATTTTATTTGGTGATTATTTGTGTGTGTGTGTGTGTGTGTGTGTGTAAGAGTTTTCTCTTGTTTTCTCCTTTTGTTTTGCTATTAGATTTATTTGATCTAAACTTTAAAACTCAGTGGATTCAGCTCTTCATGTGGAGTAAAAATGAGCAGAAACTCCAGAGAGAGCACTTTCTATCAGAGTGAGAGGGAAATCCAAAGATACGTACGTTTGTCAAGACGTTTCTCTCGTCCTCTTCATCCTCTCCGCTCTACACTCATCCACAGAAACTGCAGCAGAATTGCTGAAAGAAATTAGTTTTGAAGACTGTTTTAACCGTCGCTCTGAAGTAAGACAGAGTGTGTGTGTGTGTGTGTGAGATAGAGATGGACATTGCTATAAATTGATTAGGAAAAAATAAATGAATATAAGACCATTCGAGTGGCTCGGTGGCGTGGTGTTAGCACTGTTGCCTCTCAGCTCCGTGGTCTGGGTTCAGGGTCTGTGTGTGTGTGTGTGTGTGTGTGGAGGCGGCATGTTGTCTCTGTGCTCGGTGGGGTTCCTCAGTGTACTCCGGTTTCCTCCCACAGGATAAAGCGGTATAGATGATATAGTGAGTGATTGAGTGAGAAAAACATTCCACAAGTTAATAAATTGTTTCTGACTGGAAGGAAAAGTTCAATCACATCAACTATTTTAGTATATATACATACACACACTATCAGCCAAAAAATCATGTACAGTATATTAATGTAATATGAATTATATTATCCCATACATCAATATACTGTTTAACGTCCAACAATAAGTTCAGTATTATAATATTATAATACAGGTTTTTCTTTTGTATCATGGCTCTACACAGCCTTATTCTCAGCACCCTGAGTTCACATTCTGTCTTTGGAATTTCTTTTTCTTTCACTATTAAACAAGTTCGACTGTTTTTTTATTTTCATTTTTAATCAATAATTTGATGTCACTAAGTGTGTAAGTGATCCGTCACACTCAGTCTGGATGTTTTTTCGACATTAGGTCAGAAAGACGTCTGGTGTAGATCATGTGCAGAGATTAGCCACAGAGTTTTGGGCATTTTCGTGCGGACATGGACTCCGGCTTCCAAAAGTAAAAGTCCTGCCACATCCATTCCGTGCATTAACTAAACCAGCTGATTCTAATTAGCACAGATCCTGTAGACTAGAACTAATTAGTGGCATGAGCTGTTCTGTTCTCAGGGAGAACTTTAGCACATGGCATATGCACAAGGTGTTCCCTGCTTAGACCAAGGTGTGGTACAGTTTATCAGTATGAGCAGGGGTAATCCTTCCTTCTTTCTTATCCCTATTGTGTTAATTCTCTTCTGTTTTCCTTCCTGTATTCTTGACATTAGCTGACTAGCTTTCTGTTCCTTATTATGGTCATGCAGTCGAGCCTATTTGAGCTGAACTAAACTGAGGAAGCAGCAGAACCCTAACTAGACTAGCCAGTCAGTTCCCCTTGATTTTGAAGTGTAAACTTTATGTTGTACCTCATGCTGATAATCGTGCTACTTTGAAGCATTTATTTTTTAGAAATAAGCAAAATGATCAGGCAATCGAACACAGAATTTAAGCTTAGAAATAGTAGAACATGTAAAGAAATACACTGTTTATTTAATATTTCTTGAAAATGAAATATTGGATAAATGTGACTAAATAAAAGATATTTTGAATTGTTGTCAGTATATGATAAAACTACAAAGTTTAGACTATTGATTATATAGTATCTCTGTTCTTAAGCTCAGGGATGTTTCCTCAAATACCATAAATAAGTTCCTTAAATATCATAAACTGACTGACTGAGATATCGAGTTGTTATTAGGAAAAGCTTTGTTTCATTACAACATCTTGACAACACAACCAACACCTACGCTCACAATGACGAATGTTTTGAAAGCTGTTCTTGTAGACAACTATTAAGGAGAATCGGGACTAAAGCAGGAAGAATTTTATTACAGAAAATGGTGAGAGTTAAAGCAAGGAAGAGACTTAATTATGTCAGTTAATGATTGTTACTATTTCGTTAATAATTTAAACACATTCATACAGCAGCAGTTTTGCATGGAGTGACCCGAATAAAAATCTGTGAATTATTTAGAATCTTATGGTGTAAATGTGTCTCCTGCGTGACTTATTAACCGATTTCAAAGTTGATTATTATTTCTGATTAGAATTAATCATGCCTTAGAGTCACAATCCTGAAGACCTTTAACAAAGCCTTTAACATTCTTCTACATGGTGTTAATTTCATCAACAAACATAATGATGAAAAATATTGGCTGACGACCTTTTTTGCTGTGACGAGACGATGAGACGATGACGAGACGTCACAGATATCAGTGAACAGTGACAGTGACGAAATCAGCATGTGATATGGTTGACAAAAAAGATAAGACAAATATTTAGTTTAAAAAAATTAAACAAATAAAACATCTGTCTTTATTTTTGTCAACATTTAACTTTCATTAGGTGGCACAATGGTGTAGTGGTTAGCACTTGCATCTTCAGGGTCCGGGTTCGATTCCCAGCCAGGCTTCCCGTCTCTGTGTGTATGGAGTTTGTATGTTCTCCCCGTGCTTGGTGGGTTTCCTCCGGGTACTCTGGTTTCCTCCCACAGTCTAAAGATATGCAGGTTAGGCTAACTGGCATTTCCAAAATTGCCTGTAGTATGTGAGTGTGTGTGTGTGCCCTTGGCAGCACCTCCAGGGAGTACCCCACCTCGTGCCCTAAGCCTACTGCGATAGACTCCGCCCCCTACGACCCTGAATACAGGATAAAGCGGTATAGAAGATTGAGTAGGTAATTTGCATCACAATCCGCTGCGATACAGGGTTCATTCACTATGGCACAGGCGGCGGTGTTTCCCAGATCACGTCACTCAACGTATCAGTAGTTTGCGCGCGCAGTGACGGGATGTAACAATCTCAGTCATCTTTAACTCTTCGTCATCAGAGCAGTTTTACTCAGGCCATAGAAAAGAGACGATATTTTCAAAGGGCCCATTTTCAAAGTCAAAGTCAACTTTATTGTCAATTCTGCTACATGTACAGTGCATACATATAGAGAATCAAAATACGTTTCTCTCATCCTCTATACAAATAACACTGAAGGTAAAAAAAAAAAATCTCAAATAACACAAACTTAGAAAAACAACAGAGGCGAGGTAGTTTAGTTACTGTCCTGCAAAAAGGGACAGTTAACAACACAGAAGGAACAGTGCAATAGGAATAGTGCAATTGTGCTTATTTTAGTTGATTAAAGTGACAAGTGACATTATAATGAGCAATATAAACCAGTAAACAAAACCGGATATAAATACAGTGTGAACAAGGTATGTGCATTTTTTAAAAATTATTCTTATGTTATTTTGTGGGTTGAGGTAGTGAGAGTACCCAATGGTGCATGGAGCACAAAGTGACAGGTGCAAGAGTGTAATTGAGTGTATGTGTGTGTGTGTGTATGTGTAAGTTTGTGTGAGTGTTGTGTGTCTGTATGAGTGTGTCCATGGGTGTGAAATTAAGGAGTCAGAGTATGATGGTGGGAGAGGCCGAAGAGCACAGGGGAGGCAGAGCTGGAAGGGAGTTGAGCTTCCTGATTGCCTGATGAATGAAGCTGTCCTTCAGTCTGCTTGTCCTGGCTTGGAGACTCCTTAGTCTCCTCCCAGATGGTAGCAGACTAAAGAAGCTCTGAGTCGGGTGGGTAGGGTCACGGGCGATGTTGAGAGCTTTACGTGTGAGGCAGGTGTTGTAAATGTCCAGGAGGGGAGAGAGACACCAAGGATCTTCTCAGCTGCTCTCACTATGCGCTGGAGTGTTTTCCGGCAGGACGCATTGCAGGCGCCGAACCACACAGTGATGCAGCTGGTCAGGATACTCTCAATGGTGCCTCTGTAGAAGGTGCGCATGATGAGTGTCGGGGCTCCGGTTCTTCTCAGCTTTCAGAGAAAGTAGAGACGCTGTTGTGCTTTCTTGGCTAGTGCTGCAGTGTTGGTGGACCAGGAGAGATCTTTCGTAATGTGCACACCCAGGAACTTGGTGCTCCTTAACCTCTCCACAATCGCACCATTGATGGACAGCGGAGAGTGTTGGGTGTATGTTCTCCTGTAATTGACCACAATCTCCTTTGTCTTTTCCACGTTCAGGGAGAGATTGTTGTCTGTGCACCACCTGGCCAGGCGGCTCACCTCACTCCTGTAGTTAGTCTCATCATTGTTGCTAATGAGACCAACCACAGTCGTGTCGCCTGCAAACTTGATAAAGAGGTTGGAGTTGTGTGATGGTATGCAATCGTGGGTCAACAGCGTGAAGAGGAGGGGGCTCAGCACACATCCTTGGGGAGCCCAGTGCTCAGCATGATGGTGCTGGAAGTGTTGTTGGTGACCCGTACTGCCTGAGGTCTGCCAGTCAGGAAGTCCAGCAGCCAGTTGCACAGTGAGGTGCTGATCCCCAGCTGAATCAGCTTATGAGTGAGCTGTTGTGGGATGATTTTGTTGAACGCTGAGCTGAAGTCGATGAACAGCATTCTAACATAAAGGTCTTTGTTTTCCAAGTGGGTAAGCGCTGAGTGGAGGGCCGTAGCAATGGCATCATCGGTTGAGCGATTGGGCCGATAAGCAAACTGGAACGGTTCCGGGGAGGTGGGGGAGGGCAGTCTTGATCTGCTGCATGACTAGCCGTTCAAAGCACTTAATAATAATGGGAGTAAGTGCAACTGGGTGGAAGTCATTGAAACAGGAGCGAGATGTTTTCTTAGGTACTGGGATTATGGTGGTGGTTTTAAAGCATGTGGGGATAACAGCCTGCCCCAGAGAGATGTTAAAAATGTCCATTAAGACATCCGTGAGTTCCCCTGCACAGTCTCTCGGCCAGGAATGTTGTCAGGACCCGGAGCCTTGCGTGCGTTAATCCTGCGGAAGGATCTTCTCACACTGTCTGGGGAAAGTGTCATCACCTGGTCGCCGGGCTGAGGTGGGTGTTTCTGTGTCATGGTGCTGTTGTGAGTGTCAAAACGGGCAAAGAATGCATTCAGCTCATTCAGCAGAGAGATAGAGCTGTCACATGTCCGCTGTGGGGGCTGCTGTCGCTGAAGCGATGGACAACTCTCTTGGAGTACTGTCTCTCTTTGCCTGTTTGATGCTGCGAGACAGGTTGGCCCTAGCTGTCCTCAGGGCCACGGCATCTCCAGATTTGAAGGCAGCGTTCTGTACCTTCAGTAGTCTGTAGACCTCCCCTGTTAGCCACGGTTTCTGGTTTGCTCGAACAGTGATGGTCTTTGTTACCGTTACATGGATTTGTTGATGTAGGCAACTCATCAGTCATCTTTAACTCTTCGTCATCACAGCAGTTTTACTCAGGCCATAGAGAAGAGACGATATTTGGGCCCATTTTCTTCATATTGAACCGGATAGAAAAAGGCGACGTCTCGTAATATCGGAGGGGAAACAGTGGGGGAAAAGCATCAATGGGAAAAATACCATAAACCTGAAGGGACGCATCATGGCATCCTATAATACTCACCCAGTTTAACAACATCTCTGTGATAATTATGTTACACATGTTAATATAATGATGTTGTGATGTATTTAATTTTATTTCATTGTATTGTTAAACTGTTGCCAAACACATTAATCTAATAGGTTAGTAAATGATTGTGACCCAGAGGAGCTACAGAATCACTACAACAATCCCAGTGTGTAAATTCACATTAAAAAAGAAAAAAGTTTAAAAACACTGTACTGTCTGTACGGATCCTATTGATTTGTATCTTAAACAATCTGGCATGCAGCAGTTGTTGTGATGTTAAAAATAAAAATTATTAGCTGGAAACATCAGATGAAAGGATACATTTTAAACGATAAGATGATTATTTTGTGAAAATGCTTTTGGCTAGATTAGATTAACTGTACGGTTAATCAATAATAATCTTATTGCGAAAATGTTACGTTTTCATTGACTTAAACTAGACTAAAGTATTTAAAAGGTTCCTTTGATTAAAACCTGACTAAACAAAAATAGGGTGGGATTGACTAAATATGATAAAGACTGACAGGGATATTTATCCCGGGACTAAGTCTAAAATTGAAATTAGCTGATGGAAATTAACACGACTTCTACACCCTGTTTGATTGTGTCTTTTTGTGTACTTGTATCTGGCCGCTGTAACGTTACAATTTACCGTAGGGAGTAATAAAGTAATCTATCTATCTATCTGTCTATCTATCTATCTATTTATCTATCTATCTATCCACTCATCCATCGAAAAATAACAAACAAATAATTAATTATTAAAGCAATTCAGATGTTATCTTTTCTTTTTATTTACAGACACATTTTTAGCTTGAAATTTTTTTTCTAAAACATTTATCGCATTCCGTATGATAAGGAATTATAAATCTTATTATAATTCCCTTATTTTACAGAATATTTATATTAATATAATATTTAACTGGTAAGTAGCAATCTGTGTGTGTGTGTGTGTGTGTGTGTGTGTGTTGGCAGGGATAGAAGAGATGATGGTGTAGAATGTTCTCCTTCATTATTTGATGATGTTTATATTACTGTTCATTAGTGGTAACTCTGTGATGTTTGGTCTGTCCCACTGTTTGGCTCTCCTTCAGAAAAACTTTTTCTGACCTGGGCATGTGGTAGTGTGTGCACTTCTACCTGAACAGAACAGAAACTCCGGAGAGGGATACCATCAAAGATCAGACCATCACCTCCCTTCTTAGTTCCACTTTTTACAAACGGTCGTAGTGTATTTTCGTAGCCGAAAATAATGATGGAAAGTATTGCTTCCTGTGACTAAGATGAGACGATGATGAGATGTCACAGATATTAATAAACAGTGACGAAATCAGGATGCAATATTGTTGACGAAAAAAAGACGAGACATAATTACTTTATTTTCGTCAACATATAATTTTGGTCCCAATCCGTTGCGATATTTATTGTGTTCATCCATTACGGCACGAGCGCCGGTGTTTCCCGGGTCATGGCGCGCGGCGTATCAGGAGCAGTTTGCGCGCGCAGTGACGGGACGTTACAACCTCAGTCGTCTTTCACTGCAGTTTTACTCTGGCCAAAGAGAAGAGATGATATTTAGGCCCATTTTCTTCATATTGAACCGGAGAAAAAAAAGGCGAGGTGTGGTAATATTGGAGGGGAAACAGTGGGGGAACACAATCACTGGGAAAAATACCACATACCTGTAGAGACGCATCATGGCATCCCATAATAATCACCCAGTCTATGGTAATGTTACCACGTGTTAATATAAGTATGTTGTGATGTATTTTATTTTATAGTTAAACCATTGCCAAACACATGAAGCTAATAGATTAGCAAATGATTGTGACCCAGAGGAGCTACAGTATCCCTACTGTAGTGTGTAAATTCATATAAAATAAAATAAAATGGTCCCCCATTTACACCAGTTTCAGCACTCAGTCACACATTGTGTTCCCTTTCAAAGGCTACACTCGATGCTGCGTGAAAACGCTATGGGAACATCTTGTCACGTTGCCGGTTGTGAAGCATGTGTGTATCAAACACGCCAAATTTTGGCTTATATAACCTCGGTCGGGTGACGTCATCTGATGAGACGCACCTGCAGGTTATAAATAGGAGTGAACCGGAAACATTCCTCAGATCTTTTGTCTTCACTGACCTTGTTGTGTTTGCGTGTGTGTTTAAACCAGCAAAATAAGAAAGTGTTTAACTCACCGATATGGTAGAGTTTTAAACGAGATGTCCCTCCGTGTGTATAATCCATATCGGAGGGCGATCTCTACACTTTACTGCTTCGATTAAGTGCTACGCGCGCGCCTCGCATTCCGAGCCGCCGCGCATTCCTGGGGCTTAAACACGTGCATCCGGCAGAGCAGTGAGAAACGGATTTAAAACTCCTTTCTTTCGCGTTCTCATCGGATCGGGAAATCCCTCTGTCCGCTCGCAAGCGCGCGCCGCGCTTCTTGTGAATGGGCAAGGATAAACATCCTCTCTTGCTTTCGCGGAGATGATAATAGCTCTAAGCACTTAAAAAAAAAAAAAAAAAAAAATAGACGGCAGGTTCTGTCGGGTGGCCGGGGGCGGAGCCTCAACGACGCTCTCCCCCCTTTTTCTTAGCAATCTCCATATAAGTTAACCCTTTCATGGAGTAAGCTGTATTCATCCTGTGTTTTCCTGCCATCAACTTATTTATTTATTTAAATATAATTGAGGTAGAAACGCGGAGTTATATGATGACACCCAGATAGAAGAGACGCTTCCAGGCTATCTCTCTTCTGGGACATCATCCTTCCTGAAAAGCTATTACTTCCTTTCAAGCTGTGTAGACTTTTATCTTCCCTGGAGGGAAAAGCTTTTCAGGCAGCAGGTCAGGTTGGTGCTCCATTGCACACCAGGGCGGTTTTGCACGCCTACCAGGCTGACCTGCTGAAAGACTTGAGTACTGGCGGGGCTCTGCAAGGTAAGGCGTACTGGATTTATGCCGGGCCACTGACTTGTCTCTTCGTGCAACAAAGCAGACGGCTCGTGCTATCGGCCGTTTTATGGCTGCTATGGTCTCCGCGGAGAGGCACTTGTGGTTGAATCTCAGGGGCATTAAGGAAAAGGATCGTGTATTCCTCCTCGATGCCCCATCTCGCCTCCCGGCCTACTTGGCGATGTCGTTAACTCGATCGCCACTAGGTTCATGAGGCGGAGTTATATAACAAGCCTTCGGGAAAAATTCCTTCCCCGCCTTGCTCAAGAGTCGGGACTGTCGGCCACCCAGTCTCGACCGGGTCTGACTGTTGCGAGGCATGAAACACACAAGAAGAGATCCGCCTCAAAAGAGGTCAGACTGGCATATTGTCTTCACAAAGAAGCCCTGAGGTTCAACAGGATCGTGGGGGGTGCCCCCCCCCAATGGGGAGAGGCACGCAGAATTCCTTTTAAAGAATGAAGTGTTCTCCCTGGCACCCCCAGGAGGTTGGTGTTCTTGCTCCGCCACCGCTGGTGTTTCGGGCAACTCCAGTCTCCAATAAAATTGTTAGTTCTTCGGGTTTTTCCTGCCGTGTTTCAGGATGCCGAACATCTAACATCCCCCCCGTTTAACCAAGCCGCTGAGCTTTGCCCCTTTCTGAGAAACTGGCAGCGTGGAAGCTACTGCCAAGTATATCTCCTTGGGCACTAAGCACTGTACAGAGAAACTACACGACACCTCCACGAAACCGGAAAGTGCAAGAGGAACGGGGGGCTGAGTCCAATTTTTTAGATTTGCGGGCCTTACCGCTATCTAAAAATAAATCAATGGAAATATTGCCACAACACAGGAGGTTCCTGAGGTTCGCTTTCGGGGGCGAAGCTTACCAGTATCGGGTCCTTCCATTTGGTCTAGCTTTTTCACCCGCACATACACAAAATACATGGATGTAGTTCTGGCTCTTACGACTCCAGGGCATCCGTATTGAATTACATGACTGGCTGGCCCAGTCTCAGAAGCTAGCGCTTCGACATCAGCATGTCGTTCTAGCTAATCTTTGTTTCCTAGGATTGAGATCCAATGCCATGAAAGCATGCTCTTTCCTGTTTAGAGGACAACATTTTTGGGTGTCACATGGAATTTGGGCGTAAGCGGGCACAGCTGTCTCCCGCTCGTGTCGAATCCATTCTCAACACCGTCAAGGAAATCAAGCTAGACCAGAAAGTGACCATCACTTTCAGAGATCTTAGCTCTCATGGCAGCTGTATCCACGGTGACACCTTTGGACCTTCTGCACATGAGAGCATTTCAGTTGTGGCTAAGAACCAGGGGATTTTACTCTAGGGCCAATCCCCAATAAGGGCTACGCGCCAGGTGCTTCGTACCCTTCCTATGTGGTTCAGACCCCGGTTTCTGACTCTGGGTCCCACTCTAAGTTCGTCTTGTCGTCACAGATGCTAACGACAGACGCTTCCCTCGTGGGCTGGGGTGCGGTCTTAAATGACCGTCCAGCCCAAGGGAGCTGGAGAGGCCATCTTTTTGCGCGGCACATCAATTGCCTCAAAATCATGGCTCTATTTCAGGCCCTAAAGCACTTCCTCCAGCAGTTGAGACTACCATGTCCTAGTGCGGGTGGACAACACTATGGCAGTCTCATATATTAATCGCCAGGGCTGACTGTGCTCGCGCCGCTAAATAGCTAGCGCACCAGATTCCTGTCCCTCAGGGCGATTTACATTCTGGGAAAATTTCATGTAGCATAGGTGGACCTCTTTGACTCGCAAGATCAGCAAATGTCCCCTTTACTACTCTCCGACTCTAAGTCAAGCTGGTCTTCCAGCCAGCGTAATTAAGACTATTCTAAGTACTAGGACTGCCTCCCCTCAAATAGAATGTATTTGAAAAGTTGGTGCATGACGAAGCAGGTAGACCCAGTCTACTGCCGAATTGTTTCAGTGCTGGAGTTTCTGCAGAAAAAAAAAAAAAAAAAAAAAGATTTTGGTCCTCTGGCTTGTGCCCCTTGTTGAACCACTAGAGTCAGCGCCTCAGGTTTCTGACCCTTAAGATGGTTTTTCTAAATGGTGTTACCTCTCTAAGAGGAGCGGACAGCTATTGCCCTCTCCTATGAGGCGCGTGGGCTCACTTCGCCTCTAGGAATCAGGGCTCATTCAACCAGGGGAATCGCCTCATCAATTGCATTAGCAAGAGGTATTCCCTTGCAGCAAGTATGTGACACGGAGGGTTGGTCCTCTCCGCACACATTTGCCAACATGCATCCTATTGTTTTGAAGCCTTCTGTCCTCCGCCTTTACAGTTTCGGAGCAGGAGAGACATCACTTACTGTGTCCAGTACGTGCTCTTCAGATTTACATCCACCGCATTAGCCAGTGGCGTAAGTCAGAGCAGCTTTTACATGTTTTGAAGCCGCAAGCTCCGTGAGAGATGCTATTGCCCTCTCCTATGAGGCGCGTGGGTTCACTTCGCCTCTAGGAATCAGGGTTCATTCAACCAGGGGAATCGCCTCATCAATTGCACTAGCAAGAGGTATTCCTTTGCAGCAAGTCTGTGATGCGGAGAGTTGGTCCTCTCCGCACACATTTGCCAATATGCATCCTATTGTTTTGAAGCCTTCTGTCCTCCGCCTTTACAGCTTCGGAGCAGGAGAGACTTCACTTACTGTGTCCAGTACGTGCTCTTCAGATTTACGTCCACCGCATTAGCCAGTGGCGTAAGTCAGGGCAGTTTTTACATGTTTTGAAGCCGCAAGCTACGAGAGAGATGCTATTGCCCTCTCCTATGAGGCACGTGGGTTCACTTCGCCTCTAGGAATCAGGGTTCATTCAACCAGGGGAATCGCCTCATTAATTGCACTAGCAAGAGGTATTCCTTTGCAGCAAGTCTGTAATGCGGAGGGTTGGTCCTCTCCGCACACATTTGCCAATATGCATCCTATTGTTTTGAAGCCTTCTGTCCTCCACCTTACAGCTTCGGAGCAGGAGAGACTTCACTTACTGTGTCCAGTACGTGCTCTTCAGATTTATGTCCACCGTATTAGCCAGTGGCGTAAGTCAGAGCAGCTTTTACATGTTTTGAAGCCGCAAGCGGCATGAGAGATGCTATTGCCCTCTCCTATGAGGCGCGTGGGCTCACTTCGCCTCTAGGAATCAGGGTTCATTCAACCAGGGGAATCGCCTCATCAATTGCACTAGCAAGAGGTATTCCCTTGCAGCAAGTCTGGGACGCGGAGGGTTGGTCCTCTCCGCACACATTTTCCAGTATGCATCCTATTGTTTATGAAGCCTTCTGTCCTCCGCGTTTACAGCTTCGGAGCAGGAAAGACTTCAATTCAATTCAATTCAATTTTATTTGTATAGCGCTTTTAGCAATTTTCATTGCCGCAAAGCAGCTTTACATAGTCAAAAGAATTATTTAGGTTTGTATGAAATGTGAATTTGTATGAATCAAAATGGTCAGTTTGTCCCTGGTGAGCAAGCCGAGGGCGACAGTGGCAAGGAAAAACTCCCTGAGATGGTAAGAGGAAGAAACCTTGAGAGGAACCAGACTCAACAGGGAACCCATCCTCATTTGGGTGAAACAAAAAGCAGTAAATGATCTGCATTTATACAGTGTGTAGGGTGGGAGGCAGTTCAGCTATAATAGCTGATGTTAATTGATGTTAATATGGAGTCCAGGTAGTTATTGAAGACCCAGGTAGACTTGTAAGAAGTTCCAGTCATGAACTATCGAACTGTCAAGTCCCCAGAGAAACAGTTGCCAACACCAGTCAAGGCCAGAACCATTTTCTAGGTAGAGAGGATCATTCCCAGACACCAGACGCATCCCAGAGAGACACACGGGGCATCCATGTGACGAGATCTTCAGCCAGAAGCGGGGCACCAGGATGGGTCAGACAGGTCCGGAGGGCAGAGGGAGTCTGGATCACTGGCAGCTCAGGAACGACATGTGTAGCTCGACAGAGAGAGAGAGAAAGAGTGAAAAGGGGGGGACAGGAGGAGAGAGGAAAAAGAAAGAGGGGGGGAAAGAGAAGAAGAGGAGAGATGGCAGTTAGGTATGGTGAGTGAGGAAGACAGCATCCAAACATACCAGTTTACCATAATACTCTACGTCCATGAGTCCCCCAGATCTGCTCCTTTACCTATGGCAAATCTATTTATAAAAATGCTTGGCTAAATAAATAGGTTTTTAGCCTGGACTTAAACACTGAGACTGTGTCTGAGTCCCGAACACTATTTGGAAGACTATTCCATAACTTTGGGGCTTTGTAAGAAAAAGCTCTGCCCCCAGCTGTATTTTTCATAATACGCGGTACTGACAAGCAGCCTGCATCCTTTGATCGAAGTAGGCGTGGCGGATCGTAAGACACTAGCAGTTCGCTCAGGTACTGCGGCGCGAGACCATTTAATGCCTTATATGTCAAGAGTAGTATTTTAAAATCAATGCGAAATTTCACAGGGAGCCAATGGAGTGAAGATAAGATAGGGGTGATGTGCTCATATCTTCTGGTTCTGGTGAGGACTCTCGCTGCTGCATTTTGGACTAGCTGAAGCTTATTTATGCATCTAGCTGAACAACCAGACAGTAAGGCATTACAATAGTCCAACCTAGAGGTGATAAAAGCATGAACTAGTTTTTCTGCGTCGTTTAGCGACAATAAATTTCTTATTCTGGCAATATTTCTGAGGTGAAAGAATGCTATCCTGGTAATATTATCTACATGTGCTTCAAATGAAAGGCTGGAATCAATAATCACACCAAGGTCTTTCACTGTTGCATTTGATGGAACAGAAAGGCCATCTAAAGTTACGGTATGATCTAAAATTTTACTCCTAGCTGTATGCGGTCCTATGACTAGAACTTCTGTCTTATCCGGATTTAGCAGAAGGAAGTTAGTTAGCATCCAATTTCTTATGTCCTGCACACATTGCTCAATTTTAGTAAGCTGTTTTTTCTCATCAGGTTTTGCTGAGACATATAACTGTGTATCATCAGCATAACAATGAAAACTAATACCATGCTTACGGATTATGTTGCCCAGAGGAAGCATGTAAAGGGAAAAAAGCAGTGGACCTAAAACTGAACCCTGCGGAACGCCAAACTCCACTAGAGAACATGCAGAATAATCACCATTTAAGTCTACATACTGATAACGATGGGTCAGATAGGATCTGAGCCAGGAGAGGGCTGTACCCTTAATTCCCACTACATTTTCTAATCTGTGAAGAAGAATAGCGTGATCAACAGTGTCAAAAGCTGCACTGAGGTCAAGTAATACAAGCATAGTTACACAACCCTGATCAGAGGCCAATAGAATATCATTTACTACTTTAACGAGCGCCGTCTCTGTACTGTGATGAGGCCTAAATCCTGACTGATACAGTTCATGTATGCCATTCCTATGTATATATGAGCATAGCTGCTCCGCTACTATCTTTTCCAGGATCTTAGAGATAAAGGGGAGGTTTGATATTGGTCTGTAACTGGACAGCTGACAGGGGTCGAGGTCAGGTTTCTTAATTATTGGTTTGATAACTGCTAATTTAAAAGATTTTGGAACATATCCAAAGACTTCACCTACTTTGTCCAGTACGTGCTCTTTAGATTTACGTCCACTGCATCAGCTAGTGGCGTAAGTCAAAGCAGCTTTTATATGGTCTGGGGCCGCAACAGGGGGTGGCCCCCACTACATTGGGCTATTGCCCTCTCCTATGAGGCGCGTGGGCTCACTTCGCCTCTAGGAATCAGGGTTCATTCAACCAGGGGGATCGCCTCATCTATTGCACTAGCAAGAAGTATTCCCCTGCAGCAAGTGTGTGACACGGAGGGTTGTCCTTTCCGCACACATTTGTTAGATTTTATAATCTGGATGATCATGCCACTCCGGGCTCACAGGTCCTCGAGTTAGCTTCCCAGATATAGTTCTGAGACCTTTTCGGGCTTGTGCGCACACGCCACACAACCTTGGGGTCCAGACACTTGCAGTGCGGCGGCGTTGGTATTCTCGTTCCCATAGCGTTTTCACGCAGCATCGAGTGTAGCCTTTGAAAGGGAACGTCTCGGGTTACTTTGCTGTAACCCTGTTCCCTGAAAAGGCGGGAACGAGATGCTGCGTCCCAATGCCGCACTGCCTACGTGACCGGACGTCCGTTCAGACAAATCAATCTGAGGAATGTTTCCGGTTCACTCCTATTTATAACCTGCAGGTGCGTCTCATCAGATGACGTCACCCGACCGAGGTTATATAAGCCAAAATTTGGCGTGTTTGATACACACATGCTTCACAACCGGCAACATGACAAGATGTTCCCATAGCGTTTTCACGCAGCATCTCGTTCCCGCCTTTTCAGGGAACAGGGTTACAGCAAAGTAACCCGAGACGTTTTGTTTTAGCTTTAAACAGACAGGTTCTACACCACAGTCTCTTTATTAATGTAATGTTTTGTAATGTCGTTCTTTGTTTCAGATGAACATGAAGTTTCCAAAGTGGATTTACGGTAAGTTTTACACCTTGTTACATGAAGCCTCTCACAAGCTGGTTTGCAACTTTATAATCATTAACTCTGGGACAAGAGGACACCTTCTGTGTGAAGGACAAATGGAAGAAATCTCTAAACACAACAATATGTTAACACAATTTTTTACATTATGGAAACTTCACATATATTCAATTAAATTTTATTTATATAGTGCTTTTAACAATGGTCATTGTCCCAAAGCAGCTTCACAAAAATTTTTGGAAACAGGAATTTTTGGAAGTGTGTATGTGTGAGAAAAATGTGTCTAGATAATAACGAGATGAATTAATGAAATGTCTCTGATGAACAAGCCAAGGGTGACAGCGACAGGTACAAGGAAAAACTCCCTGAGATGTCAATAGAAAGAAACCTTGAGATGAACCAGACTCAACAGGGAACCCATCCTCATCTGGGTGATAACAGATAGAAATCATATAACATCATGTGTGTTATGCAGGTGAAAGTTCAATATAACAGAAGTTCTTTAAATTAACATGAAGTCCAGTTCAGCACAGGGTGTCAGTAGGTGCAGAGGGCAGATGGGGTCTGGATCACTGGGAGCACAGGAGCAGGATGTGTAGCTCCAACCATCATAAAGCAGAATTCAGCTGGAGCTGGTCCTTCTCTGGATGGCTCAGGATCCTCACAGGGTTGGCCTTTGTCTACTGAAGCTGGTACAATCTCCAGATGCCTCAGGATGGGTAGAAAAGTACAGAACAGATGGAGAGAATTAGCGTAGTCATTAGCCATTCAGGATAGATGTACTGGAGTATGAGGTTATGGGATAAGTTACGTGTATGCCCGATTAAAGTGATGCGTCTTGAGTCTACTTTTAAACTGGGAAACTGTGTCTGAGCCCCGAACACTGTCTGGAAGGCTATTCCAAAGCTTTGGAGCTAAATATGAAAAAGCCCTTTTTTTTCAAGATTTTGAAATTCTGTGAATTACCAGAAGTCCAGAGTTTTGTGATGTTAAGGAACGTGGTGGATTATAGCGTTTCAGAAGACTGGTTAGGTATGTGGGAGCTAAACCATTTAAAGCCTTGTATGTAAGTAATACTATTTTGTAATTAATTCTAAACTGAACAGGTAGCCAGTGCAGGGATGATAATATTGGGGTTATATGATCATATTTTCTGGATCTAGTGAGAACCCTGGCGGCTGCATTTTGGACTAACTGAAGCTTGTTTATTGAGGATGCAGGACAACCACCTAGTAATGCATTACAATCGTCCAGTCTGGAGGTCATGAATGAATTACACCAGACAGTTCTCCATTTAGATCTACAAAATGGTATCAATCAGACAGGTATGATCTAAACCATTTTAATGCCTGTCCCTAAACACCTTTTAGATTTTATTAAGCGATCTATGAGAATATTATGATCTATGGTGTCGAATGCAGCACTAAGATCAAGTAAGACTAGTATTGAGATGCAACCTTGGTCTGAAGCTAAAAACAAGTCGTTTGTAATCTTAACTAGTGCAGTTTCTGTACTATGATGGGGCCTGAAACCTGACTAGAATTCTTCAAGGATGTTGTTTTCCTGCAAGAATGTGCATATTTGAGCTGATACTACTTTTTCTAATATTTTTTATATAAAGGGGAGGATTGAAATTGGTCTATAATTTGTTATTCCATTCGTGTCCAGATTAGATTTTTTAAGAAGCGGCTTAATAACTGCCAACTTGAAAGGTTTAGGGATGTGACCTAGATATAATGAGGAATTAATAATGTTTAGAAGCGTCTCTCCAACCGTAAGCATCACTTCTTTCAAAAATCTGGTTGGGATTGGATCTAACAGGCACGTTGTTGATTTAGCTGAGGTGATAAGTTTATAAAGCTCTTCCTGTCCTATACCTGTAAAGCACTGAAAAACTAAATGTGAAACTTTAGGCTGAACTGGATCGTGAGATACTATTAGGGGTTGAACCTCCGTTATTTTCTTCCTGATACTATAAATTTTTTTATTGAAGAAGTCCATAAAGTCTTCACTTCTAAACTGTAATGGGATACTCTCTGAAGGCATCATAAGTTTTGCATGTTATATATAAGCATTAAATAACTTTAATCTAAAATAATATAATTCAACATATTTTTTTCATGTCCAGCAGTTAATATAAATGAATGCATATGCCAACCCTTATCAATGAAGTGTGTGTTGTACCCTAGTAATCACTGATGATTATAGCCACTGACAGTAGTGCATACAGGTCACTAGTGTCTCCATAATTCCTGCAGGATGTATCTGAATGGACAAATTCTAGGAGAAGAGATGGTCTAACAGAAACCGAAATGTAGTTCAGTCAAAAAAGATTTGTTCAATCAGATGGACCACTAAGGTTTTTGGAAAACCGCTTCTGCACAGCTTTCTTTAGATCCCGCCACAGAATTTCAGTTGGGTTAAGGTCTGTACAAGGCCATTCCAAAACCTTGATTCTTCTGATTTTTCATCCATTCTGGTGGAGTGTTACTGGTGCGCTCCAGATCATTGTCCTGTTGAATAATGCGATTTTAACCAAGCTTTACTGTAGCTGTCTGACAGATGGCCTCACATTTGCCTCCAGAATACTCTTGTATACAGAGAAGTCATCAACTTAATGACTGCAACGTGCCCAGGTCCTGTGGCTGCGAAACCAAGCCCAAATCATCACCCCTCCACCGCCGTGGTTGACAGTGGATAAGAGGTACTTCTGCTGAGGTGCTGTTTGGTTTTATCCAGATATGGTGCTGGGCATTAAGGCCATACAGCTGCACTTTGGTGTTATCTGTCTATATGAAATTGTTCCACAGGCCTTGTTGTTTGTTCAGATGCAGTTTTGCAAACTACAGTCATTGTCCCATGTTATTTTTAGACAGAGGAGGTTTCTCCTGGCAACCCTTCCAAACAAACTGTAATTATATTTGTGCTATCATGTGGACATTTAACATGCTCAGTGAGGCACGAAAACACATAGAATCAAAAGAGGGGCGCACTAACTTTTCCAATATATACACACAGTATGGCCCAGAACTCTGGAGCCATAGGAAAATTCTTGTAAGTATTAATTAAAGAAAGCTTTGTATACAACTGACATGAGATACACACACTGTGTCAGGAATCTGTTGTGTCCACTTTGTGAGAAGTGTATTAAATAAGTATAAATACCACAAATTACTTTATATATATACAGTTTGGCCCAGAAGTTCTTAAAAGTATAAATTACAATAAATGCACATGATGATTTGTGAGTTCTGTGGCAGACGACATAGTGGTACAGTAGATATGCTTATGTAGCTGTTAGAATACACACAGTGTTTGTTTGACAGGGAGACAGAATGCTGAGGGGGGGCAGCTCGGTCAGGACTGACTCGTTCCCTGGCCCGGGATGTGGCAGTAAACCTGGCACTGATAAACCTCTCTTACTGTCTGAGACGGAGAACACAGGAGCTACGGGACTTCTCAGATCAAAATACCTTCACTCCAGGGATATAGGGAAATAACTCCAGGGATGAAGGTTCGATTCCTGCTTAAAGAACCCCCTGGTCATTTGAATGTTAGAACTAGGTTTGAAGAGTTAATTAAATTCTGAGACTTTTCAGTCCAACCAAAAAAACTGGAGACATCGTTACAAGTTAGATTTTAAATACATTTCTGCAGAGACTGTGTTGACTTCTTACTTTACTTTGTTGTACTGTGATGGTTGTGAAAGTCACAGTCTGTCAGCCACAACCACACTTTTTTACTTAACTACCCACAGTTCAGTTACAAAAAAAAAAAAAAAACACTTTGCATTTCCAACCCACTAATCTCATGTCTCTGGTCTCTCACAGAAGAGCAAACATTTGTAATCATGTTCTAATGATCATTACTGTTAAAATCATCAGTGAATTACTGGAGTTGACACTTTATTATAGAACTCTTTAATCTAATCTTGCTTTGTAAAAAGTTTTGAATGTGAATGTGTTTGAAAAGTGAACGTGTCATTTTGAATATTTTTTTACATAAAAACTCTTGGTGCATAGACAATAAATATATTTAATATGTTTTCTACATACTTTTAAAGAAATTGTTCTGGGGAATATACCTTCATAGTGTTTATTAAAGAAATGTGTATAATGCGTACATACACTACCCTTCAACAGTTTGGGGTCACTTGCAAATTTCTTTGTTTTTGTTTAGTGATTTATTTTCTACATTCTACAACAATACTGGTGATTTCAAAACTATAAAATAACACATATGGAATTAGGTAATTACGTAACAACAAGAAAAACAACAGTTAGTTGTTATTTTAAGACACAGAGGTCGGCCTTTCTGTTATAGTTCTTGCAAGAACAGTATTGTCAAGTGCATTTGCAAAATCCGTCAAGCACCATAATGAAACTGTCTCTCATGAAGGCCGTCCCAGGAGGACGAGATCAAAACCTACCTCTGCCTCAGACCAGAAGTTCATTTAGAGTTATCAGCCTGAAAAATGACCAATTAACAGCACCTCAGATTAGAGGCGTTATGAAGTCTTTACAGAGCAGAAGTAGCAGAAACAACTCACCATTAACTGTTCAAAGGAGATTAATGCATTTTTTTGGCGCCTTTAGCATTCCTTTACAATGTAGAAAGAAATAAAAATGAGGAACAATCATGGAGTTAGAAAGTGACCCCAAACTTTTGAACAGTAGTGTATTTATTTAAAAAAAAACTTAATTTGTTTTCAAAGTATCATATAATTTTACATTAAACAAGAAAAAGTAAACAAACAGTTTTTGCCCCCCTCATCCTCCCACCAACCCTCTCCCTTCCCATCACACTTTAGGAATTTAAGGGGAGATAAAAAAGAAGAAAAAAAAGGAATACAGTAGTTTAAATATCCAAAGTCTCTATACAGTATATATATACAGTTCTTCCACATAGATAAAATGGTGGGTTTAGCGTGATTCGTCCGTGTTGAAGACAGTTCCAAACATAATATCTCAAGTAGAGAATGTAACCAATGTTTAATAGAAAGGTCGTGTGGAGGTTTCCATCGTTGGACTAAAAGTTTTTTTGCTGCAGTCGACGCAGCTAACCAAAATTTTCAATCCTTTTCCTTTAAGAGAAAATTGAGAGTTGTCATTCAGCAGTAAGAGAACAGGATCTAACCACAAGCACCTTATCCCAGAAATCTTGCACATCTGGAGATTCCCAAAGCATATGCATCAGCGTACCTAGGTAACCTGGCCCACAAAAATTACAATAAGGGTGTGGTGATAAACTCATAACATGTCTTGTACGCATGGTTAAATAAGGCCTTATTGGGGTTTGTGGATGCATGAAATGTATTATCCCATACTTTTTCCCATTCAATTTTACTATTATTAGGAATCAATTCAGATAACCATATTCTTGCTTCTGGAAAAATATCTGCGTTATGAGTTGCAAAGCAGAAATAAAAATAAGAAACTGTCCCTTTGTTTGGCACACTGTTAATCCATTTTACTACTGGATGGGTTTGGAGATCAGTGCCCCAAGGTACCTTACACGCCTTTAATGCTGCACGTAATTTAAAATATAGAAATAAAGTATTCTGAGAAATATTAAACCTTTTGATTAGTTCTTGAATGTCTAGGATTGATTTTTCTCCTTTTATGTCATTTAATATTAGAATACCTCTCTCTGTCTCTGGCCAAATGGTTTTCCACCAGAAAGTAAATTTAAATTGTACCAAATAGGGGTATGGGTGTGCCATATAGTTTTAGAAGAGAAGAGACTTTCTATTTTCTTAAATATTTGAAAAGTGTAGGACAAAATAGAACCGTAGTATAAAGAACACTTCCTTTAAGTAATGCCAAAAAACAAAAAGTCTTGCAGACGAATTGGTGCAATTAGGTCTTTTTCTATTTGTTTCCACGAAGATTGTGAACAGGGATCAAACCACTTCACAACCAGGAGCAGAACAAAGGACCAGTGATACCATTTAAAGTTGGGGCAGCCCCATCCACCTTCCGATTTGCTTTTCTGAAGTGTAGACCACTTACTGTAATGCGTGGACGTTTTCTATTCCATACATATTTTATCAGTAAGGAGTCTAACTTTTTCCAATAATTTGCTGGTGGAGAAAGAGGGACCATGGAGCTACTGATGACATTCGGGCGGGTGATGATGAAGGTAGACACATCCATCTTTGGATATCAGCTTCAATATTTTTATAGATTAACATATAATTGACTTTTGAGATGAGGGATAAGGAAGGCCTCAGGTAAATCCCTAAGTATTTAACTAGCGTTGATATCTGAATATTATTGTTAATAATAAGGACATTGGAATCTCCTGAATTGAAAGGCATTAAAATCGTTTTAGAATGATTGATTTTAAATCCAGAAAGCTTGCCAAATTCATCCATAACTTTAAGGGCGTTAGAGAGTGAACGTTGTAGGTCAGATAGAAACAATAAAGTATCATCTGCATATAGAGAAATGGAATGGACTGATGTGCCCCAACTGAATTGGAGTAATATACTTACACTGTCTAATGAACTGTGCCAAGGGTTCTATTTAAGGATTAAACATAAGAGGGGATAGGGGGCATCCCTGCCTCGTACCTCTACAAATTTTGAAGATATCTGAAATAAGCCCATTGGTAGATACTCTGGCCATTGGATTATTGTATAGGGTTAGTATCATTCTAATAAACTTATCGCCAAAATTAAACCTTTTCAATGTATACCATGAATACCCCCATTCCAGCCGATCAAAGGCTTTTTCAGCATCTATAAATAGGGGCCACTAGGTGTTTTTAGTTTCCGTGATTCACAGATAACATGTAACACTCTACACACATTATCCGCAGCCAAATGGCCAGTAATAAATCCTGATTGATCTGGGTCAATTAATTTATAAATCACTGATTGTAAGCATCTGGAAATACCTCTAGCGTATATTTTAACATCTTCGTTAATCAAGGAAATAGGCCTATAATTAGAACGATCTGAATAGTCTTTGCCAGGTTTAGGTAAAACTGTAATTAAAGCTAAGATCTTTATGAAAGTGGCACTTGAATATGAAGTCATTAATAGTGCGTAACCAGATATGGCCTAGTAGATCCCACAGTACCAAATATAAATCGATTGGGATGCCGACAATTCCTAGTGACTCGAAAAGCTATTACTTCCTTTCAAGCAGTGTGGACTTTTTTTTTCTTCCCTGGAGGTAAAAGCTTTTCAGGCAGCAGGTCAGGTTGGTGCTCCATAGTACACCATGGCGGTTTTGCACGCCTACCAGGCTGACCTGCTGAGAGACTTGAGTACTGGCGGGGCTCTTCAAGGTAGGGCGTATTGGACTTACGCCGGGCCACAGACTTGTCTCTTCGTGCAACAAAGAAGACGGCTCGTGCTATCGGCCGTTTTATGGCTGCTATGGATTTTGCAGAAAGGCACTTGTGGTTGAATCTCAGGGGCATCAAGGAGAAGGATGTTGGCGATGTCCTTAACTCGGTCGCCACTAGGTTCATGAGGCGAAGTTATACAACAAGCCTTCGGAAAATTTCTTCCCCCACTGTGCTCAAGAGTCGGGACTGTCGGCCATCCAGCCTCGACCGGGTCTGACTGTTGCGAGGCGTGAAACCCACAAGGAGAGTGTTTTTGAGCCAGGCACCCCCTCGTAAGATTGGGGTTCGTCACGCAATCCGCCTCAAAAGAGGTCAGACTGGCATATTGTTTATTTCACAAAGAAGCCCTGAGGTTTATGTGCCCAGGACCGTGGGGGCCCCCCAATGGGGAGAGGCATGCCGAATTCCTTTCAAAGAATGAAGTTCTCCCTGGCACCCCCAGGAGGTTGGTGTTCTTGCCCCGCCACCACTGGTGTTTCGGGCAACACCAGTCTCCAATAAAAGAGCGTGGAAGCTACTGCCAAGTATATCTCCTTGGGTACTAAGCACTGTGGAGAGAAACTACAGGATTCAGTTCTCACATCACCCTCCGCGTTTCAATGGCGTGGTCTCCATTTCCATGAAACTGGAAAGTGCGCATCTGCTGACAGAAGTTGCTCAAGAGGAACGGGGGGCTGCGTCTAATTTTTTTGATTTTGGGGGCTTTACCGCTATCTAAAAATAAATCAATAGAAATATTGCCACAACACAGGAGGTTCCTGAGGTTCGCTTTCGGGGGCGAAGCTTACCAGTATCGAGTCTTTCCATTTGGTCTAGCTCTCTCACCCACACATACACAAAATATATGTATGTAGTTCTGGCTCTTACGGCTCCAGAGCATTTGTATTTGAATTACATGAATGGCTGGCCCAGTCTCAGTAGCTAGCGCTTCGACATCAGCATGTCGTCCTAGCTAATCTTTGTTTCCTAGGATTGAGATCCAACGCCATGAAAGCATGCTCTCTCCTGTTTAGAGGACAACATATTTGGGTGTCACATGGAATTTGAGTGTAAGCGGGCACAGCTGTCTCCCGCTCGTGTCGAATCCATTCTCAACAGCCTCAAGGAAGCTAGACCAGAAAGTGACCATCACTTTCGGGGATCTTAGCTCTCATGGCAGCTGTATCCACGGTGACACCTTTAGGCCTTCTGCACATGAGAGCATTTTAGTTGTGGCTAAGAACCAGGCGATTTCACTCTAGGGCCAATCCCCAATACCCTTTCTATGTGGTTCAGACCCAGTTTCTGACTCTGGGTCCCACTCTAAGTTTGTCTTATCGTCGCAGATGCTAACAACAGACGCTTCCCTAATAGGCTGGGGTGCGGTCTTAGATGACCGTCCAGCCCAAGGGAGCTGGAGAGGCCATATTCTTGCGCGGCACATTGATTGCCTCAAAATGATGGCTCTATGCAGTTGAGACTACTATGTCCTAGTGCCGGTGGACAACACTATGGCAGTCTCATATATTAATCGCCAGAGCAGACTGTGCTCGCGCCGCTAAATAGCTAGCTCACCAGGTTCCTGTCCCTTGGGGCAATTTACATTCTGGGAAAATTTTATGTAGCGGAGGTGGACCTCTTTGCCTCGCAAGATCAGCAAATGTTCAATTCAATTCAATTCAATTTTATTTATATAGCGCTTTTAACAATGGTCATTGTCCCAAAGCAGCTTCACAAAAAAAAAAATTAAAGATTTTTTTTTTTTTTTTTTAAGAAAAGAAAATATTTGGAAGTGTGTATGTGTGAGAAAAATGTGTCTAGATAATAATTAAATGAATGAATGATGAATGAAATGTCTCTGATGAGCAAGCCAAGGGTGACGGCGACAGTGGCAAGGAAAAACTCCCTGAGATGGCAATAGGAAGAAACCTTGAGAGGAACCAGACTCAACAGGGAACCCATCCTCATCTGGGTGATAACAGATAGAAATAACATCAAGTGTGTTTTGCAGGTGAAAGTTCAATATATCAGAAGTTGTGTAGATTCAGTTCAGCAGTAGGTGCAGAGGGCAGATGGGGTCAGATCAGTGGAAGCACAGGAGCAGGATGTGTAGCTCCAGCCATCATAAAGCAGAATCTAGCTGGAGCAGGTCCTTCTCAAGATGCCTTAGAAACCTTGCAGGGTTGGCCTTTGTCTACTGAAGCTGGCACAATCTCCAGATGTCTCGGGATGGGTAGAAAAATACAGAAAAGATGGAGAGAATTAGCGTAGTTGCCATTCAGGATAGGTGTACTGGAGTATGAGGTTATGGGATGAGTTACGCGTATGCCAGATTAAAGAGATGCGTCTTGAGTCTACTTTTGAATTGGGAAACCGTGTCTGCTCCTCGAACAGTGTCTGGAAGGCTATTCCAAAGCTTTGGAGCCAAATATGAAAATGCCCTGCCCCCTTTTGTAGATTTTAAAATTCTGGGAATTACCAGAAGTCCGGAGTTTTGTGATCTTAAGGGACGTGGTGGATTATAGCGTATCAAAAGACTGGTTAGGTATGAGGGAGCTAAACCATTTAAAGCCTTGTATGTAAGTAGTACTATTTTGTAATTAATTCTAAATTGAACAGGTAGCCAGTGCAGGGATGATAATATAGGTTTTATATGATCATATTTTCTGGATCTAGTGAGAACCCTGGCGGCTGCATTTTGGACTAACTGTAGCTTGTTTATTGAGGATGCAGGACAACCACCTAGTAATGCATTACAATAGTCCAGTCTGGAGGTCATGAATGCATGAACTAGCTTTTCTGCATCAGATACGGATAGGATACTCCTAAGTTTGGCAATATTTCTAAGATGGAAAAAGGCTGTTTTTGTGATATTGGAAATATGATTTTCAAAAGACAAGTTACTGTCTAATATCACGCCCAGGTCTTTTACTGTTGAGCTGGTAGTAACAGTACATCCTTCTAAACGCAGGCTGAATTGTGAAAGCTGTTGTGTGCTGGTTTTTGGGCCGATGAGCAATATCTCTGTCTTATCTGAATTTAGTAAAAGAAAGTTATTGGTCATCCAATCTTTTATGTCCTGGACACACTCTGTTAATCTAGACAACTTGGGTATTTCATCTGGTTTTGTTGAGATGTATAATTGGGTATCATCAGCATAACAATGGAAATGTCCCCTTTACTACTCTCTGATTTCCAGCCCCTGCGTCTGGATGCCTTGGCGGTCCCTGAACAGGACCAACTAAGTCAAGCTGGTCTTCCAGCCAGCGTAATTAAGACTATTCTAAGTGCTGCCTCCCCTAGAAGAGCTTATGCCCACAAATGGAATGTATTTGAAAGTTGGTGCATGACGAAGCAGGTGAACCCAGTCCACTGCCGTATTGTTTCAGTGCTGGAGTTTCTGCAGGAAAATTTGTCCTCAGACTTGTTGAACCACTAGAGTCAGCGCCTCAGGTTTCTGACCCTCAAAATGGTTTTTCTAAATGGTGGTACCTCTCTAAGAGGATCGGAGATCTGTCAGTCTCCCCATCCTGCCTAGACTTTGCCCCTGGGCTAGTCAGGGCCATTTTGCATCCTCACTAACTATCTTTCGAAAGTTCCATTCCCAACATGCACCCTATTGTTTTTGAAGCCTTCTGTCCTCCGCCTTTACAGCTTTGGAGCAGGAGAGACTTCACTCACTGTGTCCAGTACGTGCTCTTCAGATTTACGCATCAACCGTAAGTCAGAGCAGCTTTTACATGTTTTAGGGCCACGAGCTGCGTGAGAGATGCTATTGCCCTCTCCTATGAGGCGCGTGGGCTCACTTTGCCTCTAGGAATCAGGGCTCATTCAACCAGGGGAATCACCTCATTTATTGCACTTGCAGCAAGTGTGTGACATGGAGGGTTGGTCCTCTCCGCACACATTTGTTACATTTATAGTCTGGATGTTCATGCTACTCCGGGCTCACGGGTCCTCGTGTCAGCTACCCAGACATAGTGTGTGTAGACATGTGTTTGATACACACATGCTTTACAACCGATGACGAGATGTTTCCCATACTGTTTTCACGCAGCATCTCATTCCCGCCTTTTCAGGGAACAGGGTTACAGCAAAGTAACCTGACACATGCTTCCAATGTAATTTTAGAATCTAAACTATCAGTTTCTTCCTTTGACAGTTTTGTTAAATTCAATTCAAAAAAAATATTTAACTGGTCTATGTTAGGTTGTGTTTCTGTAGTATACAATTTTTCAAAAAATGTTTTGAATGTTTTATTGATCTTCATGGGATGCTTAAATATTAAAATGTTGTTCATGATTTTTTAGAGTGAGCGCAAGGAGTCGACTCGGTTTACTGCCGTCTATGTAATATTTATGTTTTGTAATATGAATTAAATATTTTGTTCTTTGTCAAAGCAAATAATTAAGAGCAGCCCTTTCAACAATCAGTTTCTGTTGTTTTTCTTTAGAAAATTTAAAACACAATTCCCTTTCTAATTTCCCACACTTACTCTCTAATGTTGATAACTGTTCAAGATATTTTTTTTTAGTCTGGCAGCGAGGGAGATGGTATTATTTCTTAAAAACCCTTTGATAGATGCCCAGAACATGTCTTGAATAGAAACAGAATTTTGGTTTAAGTTAATAAATTCAATCAGTTCTGCTCTCAGTTGAGAAAGGAATTCTTCATTTTGCAGTAAAAAAGTATTAAATCTCCATCTGGAAGGTTTACATAAAGTGTTAATCTGGAGATGTGCAAATACAGCATTATAGTCTGAGATACTTTGTGGTAGATATTCAATATTGATTAAATCTGGAAGTAATGATGATGAAAATAGAATATAGTCAATTCTCAAAAATGATTTGCAACTTGGGGAGAAATAGGTATATTCTTTGACTGTCACATACATCTAAATCCGCAGTGAACAGTCTCCATGCTGTAGAAGATTGAGACTGTGCTACTGAGATTGATGGATTGGAACGATCCAAAGTTGTGTCAAGCACCGCATTCATGTCTGCTTCAATGATAATTAAGTATCCATTAAAAGATAAAAGAGTTTTTGAAACATTTGGAAAAAAGTAGGTATCATATGAATTTGGGGCGTAAATATTAACAAATGCCAACTTCTTTCCTTCTACTGAAATACAACAATATGCAACTCTACCATCATTATCCGAACCTGTATGTTCAACAGTGAAATTAGAATTGCGTTTAAGCAAAATTATCACCCCTTTCTTTTTAGAACCACAACTCGATGACACTATGGAAATATAATGTCTGTTTTGCAATCTTTGATTATCTGATGCAATTAGATGGGTTTCTTGGAGGAAT
The DNA here is from genome assembly GCF_024256425.1 of Clarias gariepinus. Classification (NCBI taxonomy): domain Eukaryota; kingdom Metazoa; phylum Chordata; class Actinopteri; order Siluriformes; family Clariidae; genus Clarias; species Clarias gariepinus. Next base: position 909,133 of record NC_071108.1, on the reverse strand, counting down.
GCTACATGAATCTTTTTTCTATGTAAAAGATCTAAAACCTTTGTGCGTTTGATAGGAGTATTTAACCCCCTAACATTCATTGATAAAATATTTATTCTAACCATAATCTATAGTTAGGAAGCTCACGCAAATTAAGACATGAAAATTATAGTATACTAAATAGATGTCAGTTAAAGTTTTCACAGATATAAACAGAAAATTTGAAATTCCTGAGTGCTTTATGTGCCTAAGCGCCCCCTCCCTCTCCCAAATCCCCCATTTAGCCAACGTCTCTGGCGATCGCGTGGCAATGTCTAAGCACTAATCACCCTATCAGCTCCCTGAAAAAAAGTGATTTTTTGAGGAAAGTTAATTTTACAAAACACTGTATTCAAATGCAAAATCGACAACTCCCTAACTGAATTTTACTACACAGATTTTAAACTGGAAACTGAAACATTTCTTTATCAAACATTCATAAAATAGATAAACGTTAACTCGTTATATAATAGGATCTGACTAACACCATAACCAGAAAGAAAAAAAAAAAACTTTGTCAAAGAGTGTTTAAAGTCAGAATGCATTTGCACAACAGAGATTATTATTTTGCTTTGGTAAATAACAAGGGTGCAAGCAGAAAACGCCTGTGTTCCATGTATGACACAGATTTGTTAACCATACAACGCTAGTGATTCTATACATCCTCTTCCTCCATTCGTACCTGTAATTGGAGGTTTAAAGATCTACGAGCCGTCAATATAGTCCCGCCATCTAAGCCCTTGATGAATTCATCCACGTCCTGCAGAGATTCTAATGAATGCTTTTGACCCTTGTAGGTACTCTTAGTAGCGCTGGATATATCAGGAAAGATTCAGCGCCTTTCTGATTGAGCTTTGCTCTAATGGCCGAAAATGCTTTCCTCAAATGCGTTCCTCCAGGCAGAGTCGGTTTTGCTTTACGTGCCCCTTGAAGGATAGCTTGCCTGTCCAGATAACGAAGAAGACGAAATATCATCAAGCGAGCTTTAGATGAGTTGGAATTCGAGTACACTCGGTGAGCTCTGTCAATCTCGATCGGGCACGGGCGCGTTGAGAGGTCGGGGATCCATTTGGGTAGCGTTTTTTGCGAAAAGCTGGCGGGGTCATCCCCTTCCATTCCCGTTAGTAAATTAACCAGCCGTACATTGTTGCGACGTGACCGATCTTCTAAATCCGTGCATTTTCGTTGCATCTGTTTCATCTGAGACAGGCAAAGATTTGTATCTTTTTTTGTTTTACGAATACTACCTTGAAGATTATCCACTTTCATTGTGATATTTGCCAAACTTTTACCCAGAGACTCCATTTCTTCTTTCAGTGTTCGGAGAACAGCACCATTCTTATTAATATAGTCATTAAAAGGAATAAGAGCCGACTTTATTGCCTCTGTTAGCATGATGGAAATCATTTCGCGCATGGCCTTCTGTTGCGCTTCAATTGCACGGCTAACAATGGTGGCCACATCGTCCTCGACCGTTTTGAGGCGCTTTCTGCTTGTATATTGCTTTTGAGGTGACATCAACTTTTTACCAGTTGCCATACTTAAAATACAACTTATACGTTGAGGAGACAAGAGATGATCTTTCCTCAATATGAAAGAAATTGCAGAAAATAGGAGGTTTTTTTAACGGAGCCTAGTGCTGAGCAGTCATCTTGCAGCGCGCGCCACCGGAAGTCGGTAGTGTATATTTCATTTATATAAACAGTATGGGAGTGAAGACAGTGAAATACCACTTTGATTCATTCCTTGGGTACAGATGTTTGCCTGTAAATTTTTTTTTTTAAGTCACTACACTGGATTTGTAGGCTGGAACTATCACTAGCACTGGCTTTGCTGCATTTGAGAGCCACGCTGCACTTAATCAATGCCCAATGTTTAAAAAGAAAATTAGGCAAAAAGCTTTATGTACAACTGACATGAGATACATACTGTACACTGTGTCAGAAATCTGTTGTGTCTACTTTGTCTTATATCTGATACGTCCCATTCTCCAACCAGGGATATAGGCTTATAGAACCTGTATATATATATATATATATAAAGTGAAATGACACCATAAACAGATGTACTATGGTAAGGCGCTGTGGTTAACTACTGAGTTTAAACAGTCTGTGGTAGATGAGGAGGCTGATGCTGCATTGTTAACTAAACTTTTTTCTAATTTGTAATACCTCTTGCTCAATATGGCCACAGTGGAGTTTCATTCCATTTTTTTCATATTGTACAACATATCAATTAGCAGTCCCTGGATAGCACCACGCCATCCAAGGCCAAAACAACAAACATCACCAGAACTGTATTAATCAGTTATAAATACAATGTAGAGTTCCTCACGGCTCAGTTTGGGCCCTTCAATATTTAGCATGCTATGTGGATGCTTTTTCTCATCAGAAATAATTAGTAAAAATAATATTCCTTTCCATCAGCCAGAGAGTATTGCTGCTGAAAGTTATTTATACATTTTATAATTTAATGTCTGTTTATGATCTCAAGTCAGACTACACACTATACTCGCCTGTTACTCTCACACACTTGTGTTTAATGTATTGGGTTTACTTTTAAATAAAAGCCTGATTTAGAATCTAATGTCTTTCTGGCAGGACCAAGGAGAAAGAGAAGAAAGCAGGAGATCACTGTGCTGCTCATCACGACTGCTCTCTGTTTGCTAGTTGTGATGCGGACAGGCTTAGAGAACAAGAAACAACAAAAGACTACTGGAAAACCAGACGGCAAATTTGAACCACAGGCGTTACCAGAGCAGTCCAGGAATTTGTCCCACAAATGTCAGAGAAACGTCTCTGTGTCTAACATCACTGGGTTTTTCACTTTGCCAGAAAAGATTAAAAACTTTTTGTTTTACCGACACTGCCGGCATTTCCCGATGCTACTTAATGTTCCCGGTAAGTGCGGCGGTCCTCAGAACTCTCCACAGGTTTTCCTGCTGCTGGTCATTAAAAGTTCTCCACCCAACTATGACCGACGGGAGGTTCTGAGAAAAACGTGGGCTTCAGAAAGACTTCAGAGTGGCATGTGGATCCGCACTGTGTTTATATCAGGCACCACAGGTAATGGTTTAGAGAAGAAAAGACTCAATAAACTTCTGGAACTGGAGAACCGTATGTACCAGGACATCATTCAGTGGGACTTTCATGATTCTTTTTACAACCTCACGCTAAAGCAGGTCTTATTCCTGGAGTGGATGGAGAGGTTTTGCCCTCATGTGCACTTCCTCCTCAATGGAGATGACGACATTTTTGCCAACACAGACAACATGGTGCAGTATCTCAAAGGGTTACATGATAATGATGGAAGCAAACACCTGTTCACCGGCCACTTGATCCAATATGTGGGGCCGATCAGAACACCAGCCAGCAAATACTACATTCCAGTTCAGGTCCATGAATCAGATCGCTACCCTCCGTACTGTGGTGGGGGAGGCTTCCTGTTGTCACAATACACTTCCAGAATCATCTACAACATGTCTCAATCCATCACCCTGCTCCCCATCGATGATGTTTACATGGGAATATGTCTGGAAAAAGCTGGACTTAAACCTGTGTCTCATATGGGAGTGAAGACAGCGGGCTTGCACATTCCTTCAAAAAAGCTGGACATGTACAATCCATGCTACTACCGTGAGGTTCTCCTGATCCACAGGTTCCTCCCTCATCAGATATTTTTAATGTGGCATGAAATCTATCAGAGCGATTTGGTTTGTGGAAGAAGAGGATTTAATGCCCAGCCTGAGGATTTAGTGCCATAATGATGCTGTGAGAAGTGTGAGAGACGTTAAGAAGCAGGAAGGAGACATGTACTTTCAAACCTTAAGCACACAGTATGCCATAAGTTTACTTTAGACACCAACAATTTTTTTTTTTTATCTATTGTTAAATTTATTTAATGCAACTTCACAAGTTGTGTACACTGAATGTGGTATGATACTAAATTCTGTATTGTATCATACATCAACTAACCTGTTAAAGCACTTTGCTGTGCTGTGATGAGAAACAGACCTAACAAATCAGAATTTAGCTAGCATGCTGTGCTCTGAGCGGAATGAATTTCAATTGACGCCAACACCACACTACATACAATGCTGTTATAGGTTCATCACATGTTTATCATTATTACTCATACACATCTAATTTATCAATCATTAAATAATTCAATTCAATTTTATTTGTAAAGCGCTTTTAACAATTGTCATTGTCGCAAAGCAACTTTACACAATCAAAAGAATTATTTAAGTCTGTATGAAATGTAAGTGTGCATGAATCAAGTTGAGCAGATGAGTACAAATAATGAGATGTACTCACTCATTCACTTATCACACTAATCATCACTTACTTATAATGTGTACAGGGTTGGTGGTGGATGCGCTGGAGCCAAACCCAGGGTTTGGGTTTGATTCCCAGCCAGGTTTAATTCCTGTCTCTGTGTGCATATAGTCTGCATGTTCTTCCTGTGCTTGGTGGGTTTTCTCCGGGTACTCAGGTTTGCTCCCACAGTCCAAAGATCTGCAGATTAGGCTAATTGGTGTTCCCAACTTGCCTGTAGTGTGTGTATGTGTGTGCCCTGCGATTGATTGGCACCCTGGCCAGGGTGTACCTTGCCTCTTGACCTAAGTCACCTGGGATAGGCTTCTGGCCTCCTGCCAGCCACCACTGATTCTTACTTTATGAAGGACTACTGTTCTTTAGGAGTCACTGAATTAGAGAATTAATTATAACACCTCCTTAAGTGTTTCAATATTTGGGTCCTTTCCTCTGAATACCTCACTCGCTCTTCCTTTTAGGTCATGTAGATGTTTTGGGTTTTTGTAGATGTTCATTGTATATCATGAAAATGTTCTCATGTACTTTAAAATAATGACACATCCTGTACCTGCAGATCCTCTCAAAAAAGAATTTGCATAAAAACAAACTATTAAACATAGCTCTGATTTAACTTCTCTATTAAACATAGCTCTGATTTCTGCTGTCTATTTTTTAACATGCAACTTTTATCATTTACATTTAGGCCCTTGGCAGACGCTCTTATCCAGAGCGACTTACAAAGTTGCTTTAATGTTTACATCATTGGATACATACTTACACTGGGTTAACTAGGTTAATAACTAAGTGGCATTAGTCCAACACAACTGGGAAGATGTTTTTTTTTTGGGGGTCGGGGGGTTAGTCCAAGTACTGGAGAAACAGATGCGCCTTGAGTCGTCATTTAAAGATAGTCAAAGTCTCTGCTGTACGGACATCTAGAGGAAGTTGATTTCACCACCTGGGTGCCAGAACAGAAAAGAGCCTGGATGAATGCCGCCCTCGATCCCTGAGAGATGGTGGGATGAGGCGAGCAGTGCTGTAAAGAAGAAATCTACAAGAGCGCGTAAGGTTAGCGATGTGTGAGAAAATGGCAAATGATTGTCCACGGTTACCCCAAGATTGCGGGCGGTGGCTGAAGGAGTGATTTGGTTGTTGTCCAGGGATATTACAAGGTCTTGACCTGGGGATGACATCATACCAAGCATTTAAGTGATCCTCCATCATGCTCATTCAGGATGTCTTTTCCAAAATTTTCCTCTGTGAAGTTAAGGGTTCAGCACGACCCTTTCAGGGTTTAATGATGTCTTGGATATTTCCCAACCCAATTTCAGTCATTTCAACTGAATCTCCTTGGTTGTTGTCTTTGCTTGATGCAGGACAATAATGTGTCACTTGAAAGGGGGATCCTTTGTTTTGTCGGGGAAGTGTGCAATAGATGGCAGAAATAAGGATGGACTGTGTGTGGAATAAAGTGCAGTTGTATGTAGGAATGGGTACCAAACTTTAGCATTGTTTAGCTAGCACATGTGACAGAACTGGCATCTTTTTAAAAGTTTGTTATTGACAGTAAGCTTTATCATATTTAACAGTTCTAATAATTAAATGCCATCTCATTCTAATTTTACATTTAACCTGTTTTCCTTATCCTGACTGCATTTCTTAAACAAATGAAGAAAATATTGCTGTGACATGTCACCTAGGGCTTTTAACCCTAAAATTCTCAGGGAAAATGCCATGTGATGTAATTTTTTGGTCTGTGTAATATCACGCATAATGTTCTCTTAAAAGAAAAATTGGTCTGGGCTAGTATGGGTTAAATTGGTTTAAATTACGTTTGTTAGATAGAGTATGATATATGTTATATTGTTTTATGTTTTATGTTTATCATATGGTATGTTTTATCATGTTATGTTATAATATTATTTTAAGTTATGTTGTTATGGTACTGTATGATATGGTATGTTATGGTGTTATTTTAGGGTATGATGTATGTTATATTATAGCCTATTGTTTTATGTCATGTTATGGTATGTTTCATGTTATATTTTATGTTATAATATGGTATGTTTTATGTTGTTATGATATGGTATGGTTTTTAGCGAGTTGCTTTTGAGTGTACTGTATAAATATTCCACAGAGCTGTAAAAATAAAACTAAGGATATATAATGTTTTTTGTAATGTCATGTTTTTTATTAGAGTTAAAAATTTATCAATAAAATTTTTTTTTTTTTAAGGTTGTGTTAGTACATCTGCCAGAACCTTCAATGATATCTTTATATTTCATACTGTACAGTACATTGGAGGACAAGAAACAAGTTTCCGAAATTCACAACTGTCAGAGCTTTACACAAAACTTGCTGGACAGAATTTAATGAAACTTTTGCAGTATTTGGACTTTTGCGTAAAGTTAAGCATGCACCATGAATTTAATTAAAATGTTAAGTACCGTAGAAGTGAAGTTAGGAACAGATTACAAACTGGAAGTTTTAATATTTTTACCACTGAAATAACAGCGCTAAAGTGGTATAAGTGAATTTAACATGCTAGAGTCATTTTAAGACAAAACTTAATCTTTATCTGATATTCTTTTTCAAGACAGGCAGATACTGTATGTATGTGGGCTTAAACCTGAAATAATGATATTACTGATTATGTTAAAGCTGATCAGTTTATTGTCTAGAGCTCGAAATAACACTTGTTCATTACTCCTAAAGCTAGTGTCTGGATGCAAATCTGCAAAAAAAATCTACTTCCTGACAAATAATGCCAACCTTCAACTCATAGTATAACATACTCCATAGATTTTACTTCACTGTACAGAAAATGTTTGGCCATGTCTGTGGAACGATTAGGCTAAGACGCAAACTGCAGCATTGGCCTTTCTGACCTTTATGTCGATAACTGGCAGGTGATGATGTTGGTGATGGCTAATATGCCCTGCCACATGCGCGGTGTGTCCCGGTTGTCTTTGAAGTGGTTGTGAATTCTCTGGCCGTGTGCACACTTTGCCTCTCCGATGGCTTGGGACAGTTTGGCCTTTGCTTTTCTTAGGGCCACCTTAAAGGTGGAGTTTTAGGTCCTCAGAAGTGTATGCACCTCTGCAGTAATCCATGGATTCTGGTTGGAGTGTGAGATGATGTTCTTGTAGACAGTGACGTCATCAGTGCACATGTTGATGTACTGTAGCTGGTCACTGATAAGATGTTGGTGAAGTTGCTGTAAGTCGCAGCCTATTTACTGACATCTTCTGATGTAACCTAAACCACATGGCTCTGTCTCCCTGCCCCGGCTCTCTACTGGAAAAGGTGAATTTATTTTTACCTTCCAGAAACAAATAAGGGGAACTTGCTCTTACATATGCAAATTCATTCATATCTATATGAGGTGGAATCAGAAAATCTTCCACAGAGACGTCTGGCATGATTTGGCAAGTTGGAGGCAATGCTGCAATTAGTCCTTTGACCCAGAAGCAGAAGGAACCTTGCATTTAAGTGTCCCATGAAATGGAAATGATATGTGAAGGATCTCTACCAGCGATGAAACTTTGGTGTACGGGTACAACTCTGAGATGAAGCAATAGTCTTTACAAAGGAAGAGCCCATCATCTTCACGGCCAAAAAAAGCAAGGCAGGTCCACAGCTTGGCCAAGAATTCCTCCCCAGGGGCCAGCCCAATAGCAAATTCTACTGCCAGGTTTTAAGACATCTGAGAGAGGATGTATGGCCCTTGATAAATTGATCATCAGACAGGTGTGCAGAGCTATATAAAAGCAACAGGTTTTGCACTTTGCTGGTCTGGAGCATTCATGTGTATGCAATCATAATACCAAGAGACATGAGCAATGGTCTTAGAAAAGCATTTGTTGCCTTACATTAATCTGGAAATGGTTATAAAATCATTTTAAACAATGTGGGTTTAACATTCTACAGTGAAAAAGATTATTCAGAAGTGGAAAGGATTCAAGACAGTTGCCAATCTTCCCAGGAGTGGACATCCCAGTACATTTACCCCAAGATTAGACCATGCAATACTCAGAGAAATATAAAAATCCTCCCCAGGATTACATTTCAGAACCTACAGGCCTCACTGAGAATGAGGGTTAAAATACATGACAGTACAATTAGAAGAAGACTGAACAAATATGGTTCGTTTGGAAGGGTTGCTGTAAGTAGCCGATGTTTAAATATATATACATTATTGTCTAAACATATGTTTTATGAGCTCCATGCCATTCAGTGTTACTAAAACGTCTCTCCTCTGTGCACATCTCTGCCAAAATGCCATTTCCGCACTTCTTCTAACCAGTTAGGACACCCCAGGAGTTCTCCTACATTTTGGTGGAAATAGGAGTCATTTCCTATTTTAAGAATTCTAATACGGTAAATAACTCTTTCCTTCTCCAAAAAGTAGAACTAATCTGGCATCATTCTGAGAATGTTTGGCCAGTTAGGAGCGATTTGCTCTGAGACACTTAGTAAATACAGCCCAGTCCTCAACCCAACTGAAATGCTGTGGTGGGACAATAAGAGAGCCAAAATGTGAGGCAAACAGGAAAAACAGGAAATGATTACTTAAAATTATTTCTGCTAAAAAACGATATATAAGCTGTTGAATCATTACTGTAGGGTACTGAATATTGCTCACATGATCTTTTCTTTTTGTTAAATACACCGGTACACTACATTTCTTGTAGTATAGTCATAGTCTCAGAAGAGGCCTTGTTAATCGGTGACAGTCCAGAGCCCAGGCCAGGGAGCAGACAGCATCAGAGCGCACCGGCAGAAGTAGACTAATGATTATGAACGCGTCGGGAAAAACAGCAAGCAGACTGACTCTAACCATTTAAAAAAACGTTTGCGTTCATTTTCTGACGCGCTCAAGTTCACCAAAAACAATACAGAACAGCGCACCTTATTTGCTTTCAAACATTTATAAAATCACGTTTTTTCGTTATTGTGAGTGCGCTTAAATAAAAGTTGAGTCTTATAAAGGCATGTAGTCTTATATAGTTTTATTATATAGTTTTTGCACATTAATCAGAGTCCTCATCTGTTACATTTTTGAGGACAATAGTTTTTTTTCAGCCTGTCACGGCGTGCGCCCAAATCAATATCGCTCCTCGCTCACTAGTTAGGCGACCTCTCCTTCAGATATGCGAAGAAGCGGGGCTGCGGAATTAAGCACGAATAGTGAAGAAGAGCTCTCCTTGCTAATGATCCCGGGTTCATCCGCGCTATAAAATACTCGGGGTTTGTTGGTTTACAGTGGATTTTACTACGCGGTGTGAGTGAGACGCGCGCACACAACGCGGAAGTGCGGCATGCAAACGGGGCAAATGGAACGCGCCCCAGAGACTTCAAAGAAGAGCAAGAGCAAGCGCAAGCGGACGGAGGCAGGAGCTGCTGTCCGCGGATGGCCGTCGTACTCGTATTTTATAGCGCAGGGTGCAAACCCAGGATCATTGGCATGGATGAGCTATGTCCAGCTCTGTACCAGCATGTCATGTGGGCATTATAAGACTAAAAAGTGGCAGCTGGCACGCCTAAAAATAGACGCAGGTTAATTTTTTTATAGTCTAAATTAAAATCCTCCTCTTTAGTGCCTCCTATTCCTATTAATCCTATTGTTCTTTTAGTGTCACTGCGTGTGCTTACAATGCCAGACAACATTTAAATGCAAATTATTCACTCTCCCCAAGTGTGAATCAGCTGTTCTCACCTATACGTATTAACCTATACGTTCTCACCTAAAGTGTTTAGGTAAAATTCCACCTATACAAGTGTGACAAATATGCAAAGAAAAAAAATAGGAAAGGGCAAATACTTTTTCATGGCACTTCACGTGTAGTCAGATTGTTCCACTGGGCTGAAACTGTGGCAGGTGGAGTTATAGCACTTTTCAAATCACACTAACTATACACTGATATGAATAACTTTGAATGATGAATGCTACGTTAATATGATCTCGGGCTTGCTCCACATTATAAAAGCAAAGCGCGGAGTTTAGTCCGAGATCAGGGAAGTACGTGATGTGGTGGAAAATAGGCAGTGGCGGTTCTACACTAAATTGCTCCGCGGGCGACACTCGCTTCACCTCGGAGCGCGCTGCCGCGTTGTATTCAATGAATAGACTAAAACTAAATTATGTTTGCTTCAGCATTGAAAACAATATTGTAATAGATTAACTTTATTAAAGATTATACACTTTTGTATTCTTTGTCCACACACGTGGGCAATTTTTAGATATTGATCCTTTCTCGATGCAGCGAATTTTCTGAGCAAATTAATAATAATTTCCATGAATGAAAAGGAGGAAGAAGAAAAGGTTACGCAAAAATAAAAAAAAGCTTTAGAGGTAAATGCTGTGAAATGCTTCAAATGAACAGATTCTGCCTATAACAGGTCAGGGACAGTGAGGCTGGACCCAGCAGCGCACCACATCCCACATCATAATACATGCTGATGATGACCAACACGTCTCCCCTGATCTACCAGAGCCAAGGAAAAAGAATGGCAATCAAACAGAATAAAATTAGTAGCAGCACTAACTTGTGCTAGTTATTATGATGGTGGTCAATATTAATTTAAATAATGTTTCTTAGCATTATTTCGTGTTAATATTGACTACCATAATAATTAAAGAATAAAATAAAAAATAGGAAGCCAGGAAGTCCAGGGCCACTTTTTGGTCCCAGTCCGCCCCTGTAATAACGAATGGAGAAAGCGCAGTCAAAGCCCGGGGATTCTGTGTTCCGCGGGGGGCCAGTCGTGAATAGCTGACACTCAGTGACAGCCAATGAAATTGAAGCATTTTTGCCGCTTTCCACGTGGTGTGGCGTTGCTTAAATAATATCCGTATAATATCCGTATATCCTATAAAATCGTCCAGACCCTGGTTCGAATCCCGCTCTGGGTGAAAATGTAATAAATGTGAATCCTTTGTTTTACACTTTTTGCTTATGATAATCATTAAGTTATAGCAACTGTGAGGTGAGTGCTTATGTGTTTCATAGCTTAAGCAAAAAAAATTTCTCAATTGCAAACATGCATTTAGTACTGAAGCATAAGTTGATAATGTAATGGCTATATCTATGGCATTTTAGCGAATAGCACCAGCATATTGAGCACTGGCTGGGAATCGAACCCGGGTCTCCCGCATGGCAGGCAAATCACCTACCACTGAGCCACCAGTACCCGTCTGCGTTTAAAGCGCATAAATACTGTTATAGGCTAACGTCATACATCTTTGTAGTCCTTTTGCACACGCGCGGGTGCGTTACAATAATAATAATAATAAATTCGGAGAACTACTACTAATAATAATAATAATTTTGAATGAAAATGATAAATAAATACATAACAGTTTGAGCTTGACACGTTTATGAGCTCTGTCGCTTGCCGTCAATGGGCGCCTAAGAGACATAACATTTTTCGGCTTCAGTAGACACACAATACTTTAGACTGAAACACGACTGCCCCCTACAGGTATTGAAGGGCATTTTCACAGCTTGCCGCGCGCAACCGCGGCAAGTCGTGGGATCCCTTTTCCGAAAACGTGCGTTTTTAAAGGCCAGATCTGTATAAGTGCACTTTTAAAATAACTTACAAAGGTGTCAATCAGAGTGACTGACAAAACCACACCGCAGACAACAGCAATCCACTGTATGGTGGTGTGGAGATTCTGGACTCAAGCTGGGAGGCTCGCTATCAACATTCACAGATCAGCCGTTGTGGATAAAAGCATGTGCAGTAATCTCTCTCCAACTTTTCAAAAGACCTGGGGCGTCATGTATAAAACTTTGCGTAGATTTCATCCTTAAAGTGTGCGTACGGGTTAGGGTTGGGATTAGGCAGAATTTGCGTACGCACAAAAGTTTTTAGATTTATAAAACCGTACGTACGCCAGAACCTGCGCAAGGTTCGCTTTATAAATCACAATTATCTGAATATTGTGCGCAGGTGCACGTGCTTATAGCTTACCCCAATCTCCTCCCGAAATAACCATATTTGGAGGTTAAGACCGCCTATTTTGAATATGTATGATCTCCCTGCATATTAATACGACCGATAATTGTCATTGGTCTGTTTGGCTAAAAATGGAAGAACAGAAACGAAAAGCAAAAAAAAGAAACTTTACCGACTGTGAGATGGAGGTACTGCTGTCTGAGGTGGAGGGCCGAAAAAAAGTTTTATTTGGTGGGCTCTCTGCGGGAATTTTTAAATAAAAGAAAGATGGTAGAATGGGAGCAAGTAACAGAAGCAGTCAATGCTGTTACAGCGGTGCCTCGCACAGTCCAAGAGACCAAAAAAAAAATGGTCAGACTTAAAAGTAGTCGTTAATAAAAGAATATGTGCACACAGGCGCAGTGTCGTAACAACTTGTGGACGTCAAGGAATCACTGACCTCTCAGCCTTTGATGCAAGGGTGGGCGCAATTATAGAGAGAAACAGGATTAAGTGGAGTTCTTCCAGAATTCCAAGGTGATACGGATGTGATTTGCGGTGACGATGGTAAGTAATTACCAGGTCATCAAGTGCACATTTTATTTCACACATTTACAGATATGCAATACAACCTTCAATTAAACATTTTTTTAATGATTAAAGGAAAAGTTATTCCTGGAATGCCTTCAAGCCCGGTGAGTGGTCCAAGTGGGGTAGACAAGGGATGTAGGCTTACATCCTACGTGCCACCGCCGCCGCCATCCTGTGTGCCTCCACCAACGTCCAGCTATCATCAAATGCCCAAGCAACCCCATCCTGTGCGCAATCCAGTGCATCATCATCATCATCCTTTGTGCCACCACCGAGCGCTGGTAACTCAAGGCGTGTACTGACGGAAGAAGTCATGCAGACCCAACGTCACATGGTTCATGCTGTTAATGCGGTGTGTTCCGAACTGAAAGAAATAAAAACAATTTTGTCAGAAATAAGTGGTTCACTTAAAGAACTTGTAAAAAAAGTTTGAATTTACTTGCCTTTTTACATTGCATTTATTACATTAATACGCTGCTGTATTGCCATAGCATTATGCACTGCATTAGGAGGGCCAGGGTCGGGTTATTATCTTCAGGATGGGCGTTCGATGGAACAGGTATACCTTTTTTTTGAGCAATGTTGTGCAACACTGCGCAAGCCACCACAATGCAGCAAACCTTTGTAGGGGTGTACAATACTGTGCCACCAGATGTATCCAAGCACCTCCAGCGTCCTTTTAGCAGACCAATAGTGCGTTCGACCACTGAACGCGTCCGGCAATGCTTCTCTTTATAACGCCATTCTTGTTCGGTTTGGGGTCTAGTTAGTGGCGTTAGCAGCCACGTTCTAAGGGGATAACCACTGTCTCCTGAGAGGTAAAACATTTACAATTTTTTAAAGGAAATATAACAAAACAACGAATGTAAATACAATGGGACAATTATTATAACATTTCAATTGCTGGGCAGAGGTAACAATTAGAAACAATATTATAAAAATACTTTAAAGAAAGTACATGCTTGTAATAGCCTCCAGATAGCTTTTTTTTCCAGGGCAATATTGATTCAATATAACATTTCACTTAATTTTTAAATGCTATGAAACATGTTTTGTTTCCTGAAAATTTGCATTGATGTGAAATTTTGCATTAAAACTATTAAAATAAGTGTGGGTTTGTTTATCATTGGAGATTATAATTATACCTAAAAGAAAAAAACATTTTAAAAGGTATGCTTTAAACACATTTGCATCATTACTTAATTACATGCGCATTCCCGCTGACTTACCAAGAAGCCACCCATCACGCACAGCTCCTGTTTGCAGTCTGTTCCCTACACTGCTGATGGACAAAATGTAGGAATCATGAGTTGACCCAGGCCATCTTGCAACTACATTTGTCAGAGACATATGCGCATCACATATGATCTGCACGTTCAAAGAATGAAAATGTTTTCGGTTAACGAAAGCAAATTTATTCTCAGATGGTGCCTTTTTGCAACATGAGTGCAGTCAATAGCACCGATTACATTGGGAAAACCGGCGATTGCTGCAAATTGCATTTTGATGTTGGCCTGTTCAGCTTGCGTGTAAGGAAAACGGATGTATCGGGGTGCCATCCCCACTATGGCATCCCATACATATGGCATGACACGGCTCAGGGATGACTGCGACATACCCAATCGGTCTGCCAACTCTCGCTGGAAAGTACCAGTGGCCAAGTGGCCTAATGTGGTCAATACTTGTACTTGAACACACAGTGCGTTGTTTCTCCGCGAGGATCTTTCCAATACTGGCCGTAATTCAGAACACAATTCCAAGAGGATGGCTCTTGGGAATCGAAATCGGCTCATGAGCCAATCATCATCATGAGCAAGGAAATCTTCATGGTCTCTGAAAACACGCTCCCTCCGTAGAGCGTCATTAGCAAGGTCTACTAACAGCGTTAGAGCATCCATTATGATGATATGTTATATACGCACATACCTTTTTATAGCCCATTAATTTAAAGTTGATGCAATTTGATTAATTGGGTGATGACTATTTTAAATAGTTATTGCTATTTGGGCCAGTTGGTGTCGCCAAAACACATACTCTTCTAAAAGAGTGCGTACGCACGGTCAAGAGCATCCTTACGGTGCGCACTTATTTACGGCAAGTTTATTTTTTATAAATCCCGATATGTGCGTGGAAAAATGCGTACGCATATTTCTATGCCCATTTTGGGCGTACGCAACGTTTATACATCAGGCCCCTGACCTGTATTTACAAACAGGTTTATAGTCTATGGTTTTCATAACTTGTTCATCATCACATCCACAGAAATAGTGTACCATATTAACTGCATTTTCAATAAAATAACAACATAAAGTTAACCAATAATGAACTGTTGCTACTTTAGTAACTTTTTCCTGAAAACATTATAATATTAAATAATGTTGTTCTATCGTACATATAAAACATACAGTGAATATGATTATTTAGTCACATTTATCCCAATAAATAACCCATTTATCAATTGCACATTAATCGTTATGTAATTGTAATCTAATATTTCTAAAAAATTTACAATGATTTCAGATATTTTGACCAAATAAACAATTGCAGTGCAATTAGACCGATGAATTAACATAAATAACAGTCTTACTGTCTTTATCCCATGAGTTTATAACAATTTGTCATCAATACCTTTAATATAATTCACTATTAACTTGTTTTAATAGTATATTGACAAGTACTGCCATTTATCTGCTTAAAATATCAATGAAATGTGCAGAATAACATAAACCTTTTACAATAAATTGTAAAAAAAAAAAAAAAAATGTGCAAAATAACGATTTTTTTGTGGCCATCCTCAAAATAACATGACATGTGCTCATACAATAATTACCATATGAGAACTAGCTTACCAAGGAATGCTGTCGTTTACCACATTAACTTCACTGCATCTGTATTCATCCAAGCTCTAGACGGAAGTGTTACAAAATTAACATCACTTAACTGACATAAACAAAGTTTTAACTGCAGTTTGGGAACCACTGAGTGAGAGTATCTATTAGCGCAGCAGAATATTCAGCCATATGTACATCAAGATCAGTTGTTCCTATCGCGGGTTTACCTTTCCTCCATGACACGGGAAAGGGTCTCCCAAATATATTTCCAATGTATATTTCATGTGGTGACATCATGTGGTGCATGTCTTTTCTGGTGCATGTCTCATTCTCATTTCAGCACAGCAGGTAACAAATCAACACAGTTTTTACTCCCCATGGTTTGCATTGCTTTAGTCAATTTTTCTTTACGTGTCCTATTTATTCCTTTTACTATACCTGATGACTGTGGATGATAAGGAATGTGAAAATGCCAGGACAGTGAAAGATTCTGTGTTACCTGTGATGTAAAAGGTGTTTCTTTATCTGAGTCAATAGCATGAGGCACGCCATAATGAGGTATTATTTCTTTCGCTATGACTCAGCTCACCAGCTTTGCATTTTCTCGCGCACACAGGAAAACTTTTACCAATCTAGAAAACTTGTCGATCAAAACCAGAAGAAATTTGAGGCATATGCGTAAAATCAGTTTGCCACTCTGCAAACGGGGCAGTAGGTAACGGAAGACGTTCGTGTTTACCTAAACCCTTTGTCAGGTTATTCTGAGCACACACAGGGTATCTAGATATTAATAAATCAATTGTTCCAAGCATGTTAGCTATTCCTTCGCGTGTGATGTGTAACACCGTGAAACTCGCGCACGAGGAACAGAAGACAATAAGACGGCAGGCACAAACAACCATCAGCACAATAACATAAACCATCAGAAGCAATGGAGGCACCCTGCGCTTGCCGAAAAGAAGAATTATTCGGCATGGCTAAAGCTTGTAAAGACAATAAATTGGAAATAAAAGAGCTAGCAAGAAAAGATGTATTGTTCATTCCAGAACCAGAGTTGAGAAAAAAAAAACTGTTTTCGGGCCTTAGTATTTACAATAGCGAGAGTACCAGGTAGATGACATGCGTCTATTAAATCCAGAATAAGAGAAGGATAAGAAATAGGATTACCCTCAGCAGAATGAAAACCCCTGGATTTCCAGATGCGGCCAAAGCCGTAACGAGAATCAGTGTATATAGTGACATCTTTTCCTTCAGAAAGAACACACGCACAGGTTAGAGGAAAAGTTCAGCTGCCTGAACAGACGAGAAAGGGAGAGAGTAAACTTCGCCCGGTATATCTGGCAAATTCAAATTTAAATTTAAATTCAAATTTTATTTGTCACATACACAGTCATACACAGTACGATATGCAGTGAAATGCTTAGACAACCACCAGTGACCTTAAAAAAATAAGAATGAAAAACCTAAACATAAAGAAATTGTCATGCACACTCGGAACGCGACCAGCACTAGGACCCGGAAGTTAAGCGGTCGCGAACCAGGAAGTATAAAAGAGGTAAACAAACCATAGCACCTCGCTCAGTCATTGAGTCGCCGATGCTACGTCGGAATTCTTCAAACCGTGAGTACTCACCTTCTTGGTTTAAAATCCTGATCGAGTGTGTATTTATAGGACGCGGGTTAGATTGTGTCTTTCCCTTGCTCCCCATTCGTGAGAGTCCTTAGATCAAATAGCGTGATTATCCTGCTCACTCGTGTTCGTCCGCGTTTGGGTTTACCATTCACGCAACAAAGGGCTAACCGCTAAAGCTACGTCTTCTGGTCACTCCAGGTTAGTTCTTGACAGAAATAAATATGAATAAAAAGAAATACTAAAGAAAATTAATTTAACTAGTAAAATAAACTGTACAAATAAGGCTAAGTTTTAAGCTACGGGAAGAAGAGGAATTTCTTGTTATGTCCGCCGCACCTTGATACACTTACGGGTCCGGGCCTGATTGACTGGGAGAGACAAACACACACACGCAGGCATGATGTTTGAAGATTTCTGTTTATTTTCAGCAAAGAGAGCACATTTAAACGGTGCTACATCCTGAACATCAAAAGAACCAGTCATTAACATGTCAGTCATAGAGGGACCTGGAGACAGACAGGTGAGAGGAGATGCATTTGCATTCTCCTGATTAAACAAAAGGGTTCTAGCAGACAAGAGCCATTTGGATGTATCTTAGTCTGGCTACAGGATATAAAGGTGTTACCACAGAATGCATGAGGAAGCACAGTAGGGGTCTGTTCTCAGGGCACAGGAATCTTCTTATTAGATTACATTGTCTTACAATATTATAAAACCTTACAAAGTGGTTGTGCAAATATGCATAAAACGTGACTTATTCAAGTGCCATGTGCAATGGTGCAGAAATAAAGGTATAAATATGTAGTGCAAGTGTGTATGAATGTGTCCATGATTGTCCATGATTGTCTAGTCAATGTTGGGAGTAAAGATGTTATTAGTCCTGTATGGTGGTGTGATTGAGAGACTTGAAAGAAGCTCCTCCATAGTCTCTCTGCGTTGGCCTTCAGGGAGCGGAATCGCTTTTCTGACTGCAACAGAGAGAACAGTCCATTGTTGGGATGGCTGAGGTCTTTCACGATCTTCCTGGCTTTGGTCCAGCACTGCTTGCTGTAGATCGAGTGCAGGTCAGGGAGCTCGGTGCGGATGATGCGCTCAGCTGATCGCACCACCATCTGTAGAGCTCGTCTGTCCTGCATGGTGCTGTTTCCAAACCAGGTCGTTATGTTTCCCGTCAGGATGCTCTCTATGGTACAGAAGTAAAAATTTCTGAGCACCTTAAAGGGCAGTCTGAAGTCTCTCAAGCATCTGAGGTGGTGGAGACACTGTCAGGCCTTTTTCACCACGGTGTTGATGTGACAGGACCGTGACAGGACCATAACAGGTCCTGTGTGATATGGACACAGAGGTATCGGAAGCTGTCTACTCTCTCCTCTGGGCTCATGTTGATGACGGAGGTCTGGTAGTTCCTCTCCTGCTTTGTACTAAAGTCCACTTTCAGCTCCTTTGTCTTGCTGACGTTTAGGAGGAGTCCTCCAGATTTCCAATCTCCTCTAGATAGGCTGACTCATCATTGTTGGTGATCAGTCCCACCACGACAGTGTCATCAGCAAACTTGATGGCGGTGGAGTTGGTAGTGGCCACGCGGTCGTGGGTGTACAAAGAGTACAGCAGGGGGGTCAGACACAACCCTGGGGGCTCCAGTGCTGAGAGTGAGTGAGGCTGAAACATGTCCACCCATCTGTACTGCCTGTGGTCTGCCAGTCAGAAAATTTGGAGATCCACTGACACATCGATGAGCTGAGTCCCAGGTGCTCCAGCTTGGTGGTGAATGTGGAGGGAATTATGGTATTAAATGAGGAGCTGTAGTCGATGAAGAGCATTTTGACATAATTTCCTTTTATAGTGTCCAGGTGAGTGAGCGATGTGTGGAGGAGATGAGAGATTGCATCATCTGTGGAACGGTTCGGGTGGTATACAAACTGTAGTGGGTCGATTGTGTCAGGTAGTGAAGAAATGATGAAGTCTCTGACCAGACGCTTAAAGCACTTCCTCACTACTGAGGTGAGAGCTACAGGGCGATAATCGTTGAGGGAAGCAGGATGAGGTTTCTTCGGGACAGGAACAATGATGGACTCTTTGAAGCATGTGGGGATCACCGACTGAGATAAAGAGATGTTGACTATCTTAGTAAACACAGGTACTAGCTGGTCTGCAGGCTCTAAGAATACGACCTGAGATGCCGTCTGGTCCTGCTGCTTTCCCGGTGTTCACTCTCTTGAAGGCTCTTCTCATGTCGTGCTCGGTGATGATGAACGCATTTCCGGTGCTGGCAGAGTCTTCCTGTCTGTAGCAGTTAGCACCGCTAGCATTAGCATCGCTAACGTCTTTAGCTGCAGCCTCGAAGCGAGCGTACAAAGTGTTCAGCTCGTCTGCCAGAGTCGCGTCCGCGTTTATCATACCAGTTGTTGGTGCTTTATAATCCGTTATTGTCCTTAGTCCCTGCCACAGGCTCCTAGAGTCACTCTGTTGAAACTGTGACTCTAGTTTCCTCCCGTAGCGCTACTTCGCCTCTTTCACCGCCTTCCGGACGTTATATGACGCAGCTTTGTACGGGTCCATGTCCCCAACGCAAGTCCCGTGTTGTAGGCAGCGGGGCGTGATCTCTGGGTCTTTTATCCACCCACAGCTTTTGGTTGGGAAACGTTTAATAGTCTTTCTCTCCACGGTATCATCTGCTAGTTTCCCGATGAATCCCAAAACACGCTGACGTCATCGGAGCTGTTTCGGAACATGTCCCAGTCTGTGTCATCAAGTGCATCCTGTAATGCGGCCACTGATTGGTCCATCCAGCGCGACCTCTGTTTGTATTTTGGCATGAGGAAGATGGCGGCATGGTCGGATTTACCAAACGAGGGACGAGATTGTGCCTTGTAGCCGTGCTTGACTGTAGTGTAGCAGTGGTCCAGTGTACTTTCGCCCCTCGAGTGGCGTGGTGATATGCTGATAAAAGTTCGCCGTTGCGTGTTTGAGGTCATGCAGCTCGCATAAGGCAGTGTCCGTGTCCGCTTGTGGTGTAATATAAACGGCGCTGATTATGACCGATGTAAACTTCCGAGGTAGATAAAAAGGATGACACATGATGGACAGTAGTTCCAGGTTTGGTGTGCAGGAGCGTGTAAGAGGAACAACGCTCATGCTGTTGCACTAGCTGCTGTTCACCATTAAACACACGCCACCTTCTCTTAACTTTCCTGAGTCCTGTGTCCTATCTGTGTGGTGAACAGAGAAGAACTCGGCCGGCTGGATGGCGTGGTCCGGCACCGCTGGGTTCAGCCATGTTTCAGTGAAGCAGAGGAGATTGCAGTCTCGAATGTCTCTCTGGAACTTTATCCTGGACCTGAGGTCATCAAGTTTGTTCTCCAGTGACTGGACGTTAGTAAGCAGGATGCTAGGTACAGGTGTGCGGTGTGCACGGGTTCTCAGCCTGTTCCTGACGCCGGCTCGTTTCCCTCGGAGCCGCCGCTTCGCGTCATGTCTTTTGTTTTCCCTCAAGATCTCACTCGGCCAGCTTGGATCTGGAGTTAAAAACGTTGAATTGTGAGAACATTGTATACCAATAGAAACAAGAGTGTCTCTATCATACCTAATGTACTAAATTGGTGGTGATTTTGCCACTTTTAAAATGCTAAAAACTAATTAAAAAAAACAAAGAAAAGGTGGTCGGAGCGGTCGTGACGGCAGCCGACCTCACTGGCGCCATCTTGGATTAAACACGCACACAGCATAACCACAGAGAAATTTCTCATTATGTGGTTTTCAACTAGAACCATCTACAAACAGAGTGTCACCAGTTGTTAATGGGTCTAGAAGACAGATCAGGACGTATACTAGTGGAGTGAACAATCTCTGAGCAGTTCTGAATATATGAGCCTTTACCAGTTTTACAACCCTGAACATAAACTATAATAAGGAAAGTGTTTGTTAAAAGCCATCGCTCGCGCGTGTGAATGAAAGAGCGCCGGCTTTGCTTTGAATATAGCGTTTACGGCAGTGGGGTCATTTTAACACATTACACTGTTTATTGTGCAACTGGCAACCCGGCCTGTTAGTTAAGAGGGCTGCGTTCCGATCGGTAAGTAGTTTCTAAGAAGTAGACTGCACAGGGAGCAGGAAGCACACTTTAAAGTACACTGCGGCTCGGACAGCAGCAATCGGCTCTTCACTGCTCTTCCTGTGGTATCCCGGATGTGAAGACCTGAATTTTAGCGACCTGAACTTGTAAGGTTAAAAAATAATGAGGATTGTATTTTTAACACTTGAAAATATTTTTGAACTGCAATTTAGTAACTTGAATATTTTTGCATTGAATTTTAAATGCTTGAATCACATTTTCACTTGTAATATACAACCACAATAAATTGCAGTGGCAAAAATTTCAAACATTGTAAATGCTCTAAGGATTTTTTTCAATTCAGATCAACTTGCAACGCACAAAAATTCAGACATTTTTATTGCAACACGTTTTTTTCAGTTTATGTAATTCAACCTGCTATTTTGCTTTGAGGAATTTTGGCACTAATATACTTCCATATTTCGATGTCAGAATCAGAAAGAGTTTTATTGCCAAGTATGCAGCAACTAAGAAATTTGTTTTAGTGACGGAGCTTCCAGAACAGAAAACAAATGACCAGACATTACACCACGACACAAAAAAAAAAAAAAAAGTTTGACATCAAATGGAGTAGGGTGTGAGATTCTTTTAAATAAGTTATACAAATATCTGAAATCTGTGGTATTATACAGTATATTGCACTGTGGTACTGTACACAATATTGCACATACTGTATATTTATGACAGTTGGTGTTTAACTGTTCATGAGGGAGATTTGGTCACGCTTCACAAGCCTAACATAACCAACAATACTATGTTTGTTTTTACATGCCCAGATCCTGCAGGTGAATGTATGAAGAGAGTATCTCCTAAAATGTCTTATGCTGTATTTAGTGGAAGATGTGGACCAACTGATTAAGCACTGGGAAACGTTTGTTCATAAGGCATTTCTACCTTAGAACTGAAAAATGTTACTGAATTGATAAATTAGCCTTGCTCAAAGGTCCAGGTGGCAGCTTTGGTGGTGCTTAGGTTTGAACCTGTGAGCTTCCAATCAGTATACCAACATCCAAAAACTATATAACTACCTCTTCTACCTCTTAAATTATGTGTGTGTGTGTGTGTGTGTGTGTGTGTATGCCATTATTTTGGCCTATTCATTGACATAATTACACTTAACTTGATGCACCATAATCCTAGGTTTTTTTTGTTTTGTTTTGTTTTTTTGTTGCACTTATATAGAGCATTAATTTATTTTTACATGCATACATCAGACACTGTTTTGCCAAGTAGAGCAACTTGTTTACCAAATGTCCTTTCTTTTATTAGGTTGTTCAGAAAGATGACGCTCAGGCAGAAATAACCCTGTTTGTCCTCAGGGAGGAAGAAGACTGTCTTCAGCCACCACATGAAATCGGGATTGTGACTTATTGAGTTTCTATCAGTCGCACATGAATGTTCCATGTTGTTTGGCCTCATCTATGCGCTAAACTTGAGCTATCTTGGTAAACTCAAACACACTTTTGTGGCCCTGTAGAAAATATTTAGGGAACGTATAGCTTATTGACAGTAAAATATAAAATTTTGGTCACTTTATTTGTCAAACAATTGTCAGATTTTTACATGGTTGGCAAATAGGTTTATACAGTTCTTAAGATTAAGTTAAAAATGCATTGTTTTAGTTATTTTATTTTTGTTTTTTGTCTTTTAATTGGAGAAATAATAGTACAACAAAAAGAAAAGGTAATGTAACGTTTCAAGGATGGTAATAAATGTTTTTGGAGGAGAACTTATGTGTTCATTATCTTCATTTATAAACTTAATTTTTTTATAAGGTTGCTTACAATATTTAACTTTTTTGGTTTAGGAATAATTATTTTTTTTAATTCAGAAAAAGATGATATATTGTATAATTCATAAAATCAAGTTTGTACGTAATCATACTTTTACCTTAAGAATAATGAAAAAGTTTACTACTATAATTTACTCCTATTACTTTATACTACATAAATGTAAGTTGTTTCTTTCAAAGTAAACACTAAACTTAAATATAATGTTAAATTTTAGGTTTTTCTAAAGTGATATAATCAAGTTGTTAGAAAGTAGAACAATAAGTTTGACTGGCCTAAGGCATTGTGGTAACTTTTGTTTCTTATTTGGATGGATGAATTTCTTTTGCTTTGGGAAAACTTCAAAATCTATTTATATTTAATGAACATTCAACCTGTAATAATATTGTAATGTTTGATTTGAGAGAAAGAAAAAAGAAATTGCTTGTAACAACTTGAAACTTGTTTTTGAAGTTAATCCAAAGTATAATTTTTTTCAGTGTACTTAAAATTTTAAATGTTTCTAAAGTGAAAATCAAGTTGTTACAGAGTCAAAAAATTAGTTTTACTGGCCTAAGATGTTGTAACAACTTTTGTTTTTGTTTTGGATGGATGAATTTATTTTTGCTTTGGGGAAACTTAAAAAATATATTAATATCAAATAAAAATTAAACCTTGAATAAACTTATGACATTTGATTTGAGAGAAAGTAAAAAAAATTGCTTGTAACAAATTGAAGCAATTTTTTTAAGTTGATCTAAAGTGTCATTTTTTTCAGTGTATCCAGAAATTAGTATTTAAAATGTAGAACAATCACGCAGAGCTGTTGGTGGCACACAACAGGTAAAAATTTATGGACGGGATCATAAGACACCAACACAAGAAGTTTGTCGGATGGGACAAACAAAGAAGCACTGGCAGAATTCCTCTATGTAATGTGGCGAGACGCTGATCTTACCATTTTAGGTAAGGACTTACATTTATACTTAACACATGGAGACCTGTGTGTCACTGCATGGCTGTAACAGAGATTTTACAAACTGTCAGTGCTGTTGAAAATCTGACATGTGATCATGAGGAATGTGACACCAGGTTGTTTTTTCATGCAAAAAATGCTGCACAGGAACACCAAACTGTAGTCATCAAGAGCCCTGATACTGATGTGGCAGTGATTGCATTAAGTCTGCAGCCAGATTTACCATACAGATTGTATTTTTTCACTGGGGTTGGCAACAAAACGAGGATCATTGACTTATGTAAGGTGTCATCAGCTCTCGGCAACAGTGTATGTTTAGCACTTATTGGGATCCATACCTTCTCAGACTGTGTCTCTACAAGTGCCTTTTATGGCAAGGGGAAAAAAAAGCCATTTTCTGTTGCTTGCGAGAAAGAGGAATACTGCCTTTAGAAATCTGGGTAGCTGTTTTAATTTGGACCAGTCTACCTTTGAAGTGCTTTGCAAATATGTCTGTCACGTATATGGCCAATCATGTGCTAAAAGTCTGAACAATGCATAATTCAAAGCATTCTGCATGGCATCATCAGCTTTGCCAGAACAATCCATGCCTCCAACAAGTGATGCTTTGTACCAACACTGCAAAAGGGCAAACTACCAAGCAGCCATAATGAGGCATTCTCTTAAAGGTAAAATGTGTGCCCCTTCACCTGTTGGCAGTGAATGGCACCTGGATGATGGGGAGTTAACAGTGACGTGGATGACTAAAAATCCAGCCCCTAATAGTGTGTTGCAGGTTGTCCACTGCAGTTGCAAGCACGGCAAATGTGAGACTGGAAGATGTTCCTGTATGTCTGCAAATCTGTCCTGTACAGATTTATGCCGCTGTCTCAATTGCACAAATGTTTTCCAGGAAACAGAGGAAAGAGCTACATGTGAGGATGGTTCTGATGATAGTGATAAGGATAGTAGTGATGAGTAAAGGTGATCTGTGTCACAGGTTAGTTGGATTTGAGCTGTAATGAAGCTGCTGTAAATTGTTTAATATTTGTCGTTATTAAAAAATTAGTGCAGCAGTCCAGCATTTCAAGTAATTTTAGCCAACTTGGACCAAAAACTGTTTTTATCTTTAATTTAGTTTGATTCCTAAATGAACATTTTGATGAATAAAACATAACAAAAATGTTTAAGTTTCAATTTGTTCTTCAGTTTTATTTGATGCCATTCTGTGAAGTTGAAGTGTGTTATTTAAAAAAAAATGCCATTATTTCATGGTGTTCCTTCAAAATTGAGTTGATTAATGCACCAATACTTGTCTCTAGATATGTAGCTACATGTATAAATGTGGATTTGACATATATTTTGTGTTGATTAAATGCATATTAATAAAGTTACAGGCCAAACTAGCAGCATGAGATTTTAGTTGTTTGTAAATTCCTAATTATACACATTTTTGCATCCTGACAAAAAAACTGCAGTATTTTTTGTGGAGAACTTTTATCATAAAATCCATAAGACTGTTGTCTATCCAGAAATTCATTTAAAAAAGTAGTGCCCAGACGTGGGAACGAAAAGTGATTTCTAGCCACTTTTTCTAGGTTCACCTTATGGCCTATGACTTCAAGTAACTCCTCATACTTTCTATCATCTTTAGAGGAGCGTTCTAAGGTAGCTACTTCCATTTTCACAGAAGCAGGAGAGCGAGTCTCTTCTACACACCCACAAGAAGCACCGAAGTGCGCTCGTGAAGTGGAAGGGGAGACTTCGGGATCGGGGGAGAGGGCGAGAGAAAAGAAGGACTCCCTCTCTCGCACCTCGGCCAGGTCGGCTTGTGATCCCCAGGAGTGCAGCGTGGCTCGTGGTTCTCTTAAAGAACACGATCAAAGCACCTTCATGGGAAGAAGATCACAATGCTCACGCTTGGAGTGTTTGATACATTAAGCCAGTGGTTCTCAAACATTTTCTGTCCTTCCCCACTTAAGGGGGTGGGTGAATTTTCAAGCCCCACTTGTCAACAAAATGATAACAAAAACAGCCAAGTGTACTATTTATTGAAAAATCTATTTCTAAACCAGTAAGATCGAATAACACCAAGTTCAAAACACATAAAATACACGTGCAATTGTTATAACAGGCTTACTTTGTCACTTATCTAGAGCTTTCTTTTAAAGAAGTCGAGTGGCTTATTAACGTGACTGGGGTGTGTTGTCTCTAAGTGTCTTTCCACTTTGTCTTATGCTGTCTGCTGCCACCGGTTTCAGACACAAAACGTCTCGGGTTACTTTGCTGTAACCCTGTTCCCTAAAAAGGCGGGAACGAGATGCTGCGTGAAAACGCTATGGAAACATCTTGTCATGTTGCCGGTTGTGAAGCATGTGTGTATTAAACACGCCAAATTTTTGGCTTTTATAACCTCAGTGGGTGACGTCATCTGATAAGACGCACCTGCAGGTTATAAATAGGGGTAAACCGGAAACATTCCTCAGATTGATTTGTCTGAACGGACGTCCGGTCACGTAGGCAGTGCGGCATTGGGACGCAGCATCTTGTTCCCGCCTTTTCAGGGAACAGGGTTACAGCAAAGTAACCCGAGACGTTCCCTTTCAAAGGCTACACTCGATGTTGCGTGAAAACGCTATGGGAACGAGAGTGCCAACGCCGCCGCACTGCAAGTGTCTGGACTCCAAGGTTGTGTAGCGTGTGCACACAAGGCCAAGAAGGTCTCAGAACTATGTTTGGGTAGCTGACTCGAGGACCCGTGGGCCCAGAGTAGCATGAACATCCAGACTATAAATGTAATAAATGTGTGCAGAGAGGACAACCCTCCGTGTCACACACTTGCTGCAGGGAAATACCTCTTGCTAGTGCAATAGATGAGGCGATCCCCCTGGTTGAATGAGCCCTGATTCCTAGAGGCGAAGTGAGCCCACGCGCCTCATAGGAGGGGGCAATAGCCCAGTGTAGTGGGGGCCACCCCCCGTTGCGGCCCCAGACCATGTAAAAGCTGCTCTGACTTACGCCACTAGCTGATGCATTGGACGTAAATCTGAAGAGCACGTACTGGACACAGTAAGTAAAGTCTCTCCTGCTCCGAAGCTGTAAAGGCGGAGGACAGAAGGCTTCAAAACAATACAATGCATATTCGCAAATGTGTGCGGAGAGGACCAACCCTCCACGTCACACACTTGCTGCAAGGGAATACCTCTTGCTAGTGCAATAGATGAGGCGATTCCCCTGGTTGAAGGAGCCCTGATTCCTAGAGGCGAAGTGAGCCTATGCGCGATGGGGAGACTGACAGATCTCCGATCCTCTTAGAGAGGTACCAACATTTAGAAAAACCATCTTGAGGGTCAGAAACCTGAGGCGCTGACTCTAGTGGTTCAACAAGGGGGCACAAGCCCGAAGACAAATTTTTCCTGCAGAAACTCCAGCACTGAAACAATTCGGCAGTGGACTGGGTCTACCTGCTTCGTCATGCACCAACTCTCAAATTCAATTTCAATTTCAATTTTCAATTTTATTTGTATAGCACTTTTAGCAATTTTCATTGCCGCAAAGCAGCTTTACATAGTCAAAAGAATTATTTAAGTTTGTATGAAATGTGAATTTGTATGAATCAAAATGGTCAGTTTGTCCCTGGTGAGCAAGCCGAGGGCGACAGTGGCAAGGAAAAACTCCCTGAGATGGTAATAGGAAGAAACCTTGAGAGGAACCAGACTCAACAGGGAACCCATCCTCATTTGGGTGAAACAGAAAGCAGTAAATGATCTGCATTTATACAGTGTGTAGGGTGGGAGGCAGTTCAGCTATAATAGCTGATGTTAATTGATGTTAATATGGAGTCCAGGTAGTTATTGAAGACCCAGGTAGACTTGTAAGAAGTTCCAGTCATGAACTATCGAACTGTCAAGTCCCCAGAGAAACAGTTACCAACACCAGTCAAGGCCAGAACCATTTTCTAGGTAGAGAGAATCATTCCCAGACACCAGACGCATCCCAGAGAGACACACGGGGCATCCATGTGACGAGATCTTCAGCCAGAAGCGGGGCACCAGGATGGGTCAGACAGGTCCGGAGGGCAGAGGGAGTCTGGATCACTGGCAGCTCAGGAACGACATGTGTAGCTCGACAGAGAGAGAGAGAAAGAGTGAAAGGGGGGGACAGGAGGAGAGAGGAAAAAGAAAGAGGGGGGAAAGAGAAGAAGAGGAGAGATGGCAGTTAGGTATGGTCACAGTCACACAATGTATAATGTGAATGTATATTAACTGTAGAGTGCAAGCAGAGACTCCGGCAGGAACTATGACAGCATAACTAAAAGGGAGAGCCAGAAGGAAACACAAACATGAGGGCTTCCTGACATGTAAAGCAACCAATCACCTCACCGTCAGCAAACCTGAGTTATCAATGAGAGTGAGGAAGACAGCACCCAAACATACCAGTTCACCATAATACTCTACGTCCATGAGTCCCCCAGATCTGCTCCTTTACCTATGGCAAATCTATTTATAAAAATGCTCGGCTAAATAAATAGGTTTTTAGCCTGGACTTAAACACTGAGACTGTGTCTGAGTCCCGAACACTATTTGGAAGACTATTCCATAACTTTGGGGCTTTGTAAGAAAAAGCTCTGCCCCCAGCTGTATTTTTCATAATACGCGGTACTGACAAGCAGCCTGCATCCTTTGATCGAAGTAGGCGTGGCGGATCGTAAGACACTAGCAGTTCGCTCAGGTACTGCGGCGCGAGACCATTTAATGCTTTATATGTCAAGAGTAGTATTTTAAAATCAATGCGAAATTTCACAGGGAGCCAATGGAGTGAAGATAAGATAGGGGTGATGTGCTCATATCTTCTGGTTCTGGTGAGGACTCTCGCTGCTGCATTCTGGACTAGCTGAAGCTTATTTATGCATCTAGCTGAACAACCAGACAGTAAGGCATTACAATAGTCCAACCTAGAGGTGATAAAAGCATGAACTAGTTTTTCTGCGTCGTTTAGCGACAATAAATTTCTTATTCTGGCAATATTTCTGAGGTGAAAGAATGCTATCCTGGTAATATTATCTACATGTGCTTCAAATGAAAGGCTGGAATCAATAATCACACCAAGGTCTTTCACTGTTGCATTTGATGGAACAGAAAGGTCATCTAAAGTTACGGTGTGATCTAAAATTTTACTCCTAGCTGTATGCGGTCCTATGACTAGAACTTCTGTCTTATCCGGATTTAGCAGAAGGAAGTTAATTAGCATCCAATTTCTTATGTCCTGCACACATTGCTCAATTTTAGTTAGCTGTTTTTTCTCATCAGGTTTTGCTGAGACATATAACTGAGTATCGTCAGCATAACAATGAAAACTAATACCATGCTTACGGATTATGTTGCCCAGAGGAAGCATGTAAAGGGAAAAAAGCAGTGGACCTAAAACTGAACCCTGCGGAACGCCAAACTCCACTAGAGAACATGCAGAATAATTACCATTTAAGTCTACATACTGATAACGATGGGTCAGATAGGATCTGAGCCAGGAGAGGGCTATACCCTTAATTCCCACTACATTTTCTAATCTGTGAAGAAGAATAGCGTGATCAACAGTGTCAAAAGCTGCACTGAGGTCAAGTAATACAAGCATAGTTACACAACCCTGATCAGAGGCCAATAGAATGTCATTTACTACTTTAACGAGCGCTGTCTCTGTACTGTGATGAGGCCTAAATCCTGACTGATACAGTTCATGTATGCCATTCCTATGTATATATGAGCATAGCTGCTCCGCTACTATCTTTTCTAGGATCTTAGAGATAAAGGGGAGGTTTGATATTGGTCTGTAACTGGACAGCTGACAGGAGTCGAGGTCAGGTTTCTTAATTATTGGTTTGATAACTGCTAATTTAAAAGATTTTGGAACATATCCAATGCTGAGTGAAGAATTAATTATTCTCAACAGGGGTTCTATTATTGCTGGTACTATCTGTTTAAGAAAATGTGTCGGTACAGGATCTAATATACAGGTTGATGAATTTGAAGAAGAGATGAGTGAAATTAGTTCATTCTCTTCAAGGGGAGTAAAGTATTCTAGGTTCTGGTCTGACATGGCTAGATTAACATCTGCATCAATTACTTTGTTCGGTTTCAAAACCTCAATTTTATGCCTAATATTTACAATTTTATTATTAAAAAAGTTCATGAAGTCCTCACTATTGCATGATGTTGTTGTGGAGATTTCTGCAGTGGTCTTATTTCTGGTTAATTTGGCTACAGCATTAAATAAGAATCTAGGATTATTTTTGTTATTTTCTATAAGAGTGGAGAGATATGTTGATCTAGCTACACTAAGAGCTTTTCTATAGTTCAGGATGCTCTCCTTCCATGCTATTTGAAATACTAGTAATTTAGTTTGACGCCATTTACGTTCTAATTTCCGAGCGGTCTGTTTTAAAGTGCGCGTGTGATCGTTATACCAGGGAGCAAGTTTTTTATCTCTAATCATTTTTCTTTTGACTGGAGCTACATTATCTAGGGTATAGCGAAATGTCGACTCTAAATATTCAGTCGCCTGATCGAGTTCTGTGGGGTCAGACGGTGATCTAATCGAAGTTGGGAACTCTGGGAGATTACTGATAAAACTCTGTTTGGTAGTTGATGTGAATGTACGTTTCATACGGTAGCGCGGCGCTGTGTGTACATTATTATTGTGACACACTTGAATTGAGACAAGATAGTGATCTGAGATAACTTCAGATAGTGGTATTGTGAATAAATTTCTTATACTTAATCCAAATAATATTATTAAATCTAAAGTGTGACCTGCTTTATGAGTGGGTCCTACTACACACTGATTTACTCCTACCGACTCCAGTATAGACATAAATGCAGTTCTCAGAGGGTCTTCTGGGTTTTCAAAATGAATATTAAAATCTCCAGCAATTAACACTTTGTCTACAGAAACGACTAGGTTTGAGAGGAAATCTGCAAATTCACTAAGAAATTCCGAGTACGGCCCTGGAGGTCTGTAAATGACAATTAGCGGGATCGACTGAGCTGACTTAATATAGTTAAATACACTTATGTTACTATAAAGAATTTCAAATGAATTAAATTTGTGTCCGTGTTTTTGTACAATAGTCAAATTATCATTGTGAATAACTGCGACGCCTCCTCCTCTACCAGTTAACCGAGGCTGGTGTATGTAGCTGTATCCAGGAGGACTAGCTTCATTTAGAGCTACATACTCGTCCTGTTTAATCCAGGTTTCTGTTAAACAGAGTATATCAAACTCCTGATCTGTGATAATTTCATTAACTATAACTGCTTTAGATCCGAGAGATCTAATATTTAACAGTCCTAGCTTCAGATCAGAGGTGCCGGCTGCGCATTCAGTCTGATCCAAGTTTGTGGTCTTTATGCTAATTAAATTACTAAAACAGACTTTCTAAGTCTTTCTAAATTTGATTTTAGCTCGGGGAACAGACACAGTCTCAATAGAGTGAACCCTGAGTGACGACTCTATGCAGCTAGCAGACGGTTGGGTTAGCCTGTCTGTCTGCTCCCTGGCCTGGGCTCTGGATTGTCACCGATTAACTAGGCCTTTTCTAAGACTATGAGCTATACTACAAGAAATGAGAGCAGCACCTTCCCGAGTGGGATGGACACCGTCCCGCCCTAACAGGCCAGCTTTGCCCTCAAAGGTCTTCCAATTATCAATAAAGCCCACGTTGTTTTCGGAGCACCACCTGGACATCCAGCGGTTCAGCGACCATAACCTGCTGTAAGTTATGTCACCACGTCTCATTGGGATGGGACCAGAGCATACTACTCCATCGGACATCGCCTTCGCTAATTTAAACACCTCTATAAAGTTATTCTTACTAACCTCTGACTGACGAAGGCGTATATCGTTAGCTCCAGCATGTACTACTATCTTTAAGAACCTGTGCTGTCCTAGAGCCCTAAGATTACCTGCTATGTCCGGTGCTCTGGCTCCCGGGATACACCTAACCACTGCCGCTGGCGCCCCTAAAGGTCTAGCTAATTTCACGTGTCTCAGTATAGAGTCTCCTATAACCAGAGCTCTTTCAGGTTTCTCAGTGGGTGCATCACTGAGGAGAGCAAACCTGTTGGACACGTGAAGCGCAGAAGAGGTGTGCTCCGGTGGGCTAGCCTTAGCGTTAGCTTTGGCTGAACGAGTATGCCGCCGAGTCGTTACCCACTTGCCCCGCTGTGAGGGCTCTAATGCCGGAGTCGGGGGCTGGTTATCTCCGCCTGCGGCACCCAGACTGTCCGCTACAGGAATAACACTGCTCTCGCGCTCTCTAACCCTCTCTAAAGTCTGGATGCGCTCTTCTAACGCTGATATCTTCTCCGTCAGAGTGCTCACCAACACACACCTATCACAAATAAAATTACCGCTAACGACGGAGGAAGAATGTCTAAACATCCTGCACTCTACACACTGAACAAGCTGAATATTGGACATGATAACGTACCTGAGTCGGAGTTGTAGTTGTTTGGAGCTGAATTCCGTTTGTTGTTTTTAGAAAAAGAAACTCGTGCGTTCTCCAAAAAGCGCAGAAAAAGGCGAAGCCAAATAGTGTGAGATGTAAAAACTAGTTGCTAATAATATTATTATTGTATAAATGAAAAAAAGTATGTAATTTAAACACTAACACAAACGCAAACTTTCGCGGCAACGATACAAAAACAGGAAGCTACGTCAGCAACAGGAAATCACAGTAACGAGTCAAATACATTCCATTTAAGGGCATAAGCTCTTCTAGGGGAGGCAGCCCTAGCACTTAGAATAGTCTTAATTACTCTGCCCGCTCCCTGAGGGCCAACATAGAGAGACTGAGGAGGAGCTTCTTTCTGCAGGCGATAAGGTCTCTCAATCATCACACCACCACACAAGACTAATACCATCTTTTTGAAACTCCACGGCACAAATCACTTTAAATAATGCACAAATCACTTTAAATAAAACACTTTACAAAGTCACTTTTTATGCATACTTGCACACCACAGCCATTTAAATATCCTAAATCTGTTGACAAATTTCTATTTTCTTTTCTATACTTTTATACTTGATATATTGATATTTTGCTTTTTTATAGATATCTTGTTCTTATTTGTAAAGTTTATTTTACTATTACTTTGTACAGTACATTTGCACTATTTAATCTTATTTTCTAACGTATTTCTCTTATTACAGTATATTTTACTTTGTACAGCATATTTTACTAGTTAATTTTATTTTTAAAGTATTTCTTTCATTTCTTATTTTACTTTGTACAGCATGTGTACAAAGATGGATACTGCAGCAAATTTAAAAGCTCTTGCAGCAAAACTACCATACAAATTAAGACAAAAATGGCGATCGGTGGCATGTGGAATTCAAGAGAAGCAAAGTGCTAGAGTGAAATTCAAAGATTTAGTTAACGTCATTAATAAGCAAGCAAAGATTTCTCTGCATCCAGTGTTCGGAGACATAAAGGAAAATTCTAAAGGACAAGCCAAATTGCATACAGAATCAAGCACTTATAAAAAGGCTGTAACAAAAAGGGTCTTCACAACTAGTGCTGTACCGATTGACAAAAGGGCTGGAGACAATGACAAACTTTCAGTTCAAAGAGTGCAAAATACACAAGTCGACAGCCAAGGGAAACCATGCATCTTTTGTAAAGGACCACAACACAACTTTGAGTCATGCAAAAGGCTAAGGAGTAAGATGCATAAGGAGAAAATTGACTTTTTACGTAGCAAAGGCTTGTGTTTTGGCTGTCTAAAACACAGTCACATGAGCAAACAATGTAAGAACAGAATGAGCTGTAGTGAATGCTCTCTGCCTCATCCAACTTTGCTGCATATGAGGCCTAAGGAGACTGCTTGTCTTCCAGAAGACAAAACAGATATCTGTGACAGACAATCTGTTACAAGTGCGCTAGTCTATGCAAAAAAGACGCGAGTAGATACAAGGATACCTGTGAAAATGAATGTACTTTGTCAATAGTTCCCGTTCAAGTCAAGACTACGAAAGGTACACATTTGGTCAAAACTTTCGCCTTTCTTGACCCTGGTAGTTCGGACACTTTCTGTACAGAAGCATTGACGTCTGAACTGAAAATGAATGGAAGAAAGACTAATATACTTCTAAGAACAATGGGAGAAAAAAAACAAGTCAAAACTCACATACTGTCTGGATTGGAGATTAGTAGACTAGATGGTGATCAGTTCATCAAACTTCCTGATGTCTTCACACAAAGAGCTATTCCAGTTCACAAGGGCAATATTCCACATCAAAAAGACTTGGAGAGATGGCCATATCTTAAGGATATTTGTCTCCCTAGCATTGAGGCAGAAATCGGATTGCTCATAGGAGCGAATGTGCCTGAAGTCATGAAGCCTTGGCAAGTTATTAGAAGTAAAGACAATGGACCTTTTGCTGTAAGAACTAAGTTGGGCTGGACAGTCAATGGAACGCTTAGGAACAGTAATGATGTCACAAGAAAGGGAAGGAGTGTTTCGGTGTCCGTGAATCACATATCAGTAGTCAGATTGGAAGACTTGTGGCAACAGCAATTCAAGCAGGATTTCCCTGAAGCAGGAAAGGTGGATGATTCAATTGAAATGTCCAAAGAAGACCACCAGTTCATGAAAATGATGTCTGAGTCAGCTAAACTAGTGGATGGTCATTACAGCTTGTGCCTGCCTCTGAAGAACAAGGCTATTCAGATGCCAAACAACCGTGTGGTGGCTGAGCAACGGGCTCTGAATTTGAAAAAGAAATTAATCAGAAATCCAGAGTTCCATACTGACTATACGTCATTCATGACCAATCTCATCCGAAATGACTATGCTGTTGAACTGACAAAAGACAAGGACAAACATACAGATGGCAAGATATGGTACCTGCCTCACCATGGGGTGTACCATCCTGTCAAACAAAAACTAAGAGTTGTCTTTAATTGCGGGGCATCTTACCAAGGGATGTCATTAAACCATCAACTTTTACAAGGACTCAACCTCACAAGTAGTCTTGTTGGTGTCATTGCAAGATTCAGACAAAAAAAAAATCGGCTTAATGGCAGATATAGAAGCTATGTTCCATCAAGTTCGTGTTCATGAGGAGGATTCCGAGTTTCTTAGATTTCTGTGGTGGCCTGACAGAGATTATAATGGAGACTTGGTAGAACATAAAATGGTTGTCCACTTATTTGGTGCTACTTCTTCGCCTAGCTGTGCCAGTTATGCATTAAGAAAGTGTGCTGAGGATCATGGGACATTATTTAAACCTGACATTGTTGATGCTGTTCTTCGAAATTTTTACGTAGATGACTGGTTAAAGTCCACAGCCACTGAGACACAGGCGATAGAGCTGTATAATGGTCTACGAGCAATATGTTGCTTTGCAAAATGGCCAAGCCATAAAAAGAGGCAGTTCGATCTACAGGTTAAACCCTCGGATGCGCAATAAAGTTTTGCATATTGATGGAAGACTCAGCAATGCTGCTATGCCAGAAGAAATCAAGCAGCCTATGATTTTTCCAAAGGATCTTCACGTCACCAGCTTGATTCACATGATTTCTACATTGCAACAGAAATACTGGATACTAGGTGTGAAATCAAAAAAATGCTTGAGTAGGTGTAGAGACCATTCATGGTTAAACATGGAAGAAGCCTTGTCAAGAGATATGGAGTCATCTTTACTTGCTTAACTATTCGTGCAGTGCACATTGAAATTGCTTCTTCATTGGACACTGATTCTTGTCTAAATGCTATAAGTCGATTTGTAGCCAGGAGGGGACAAGTGAAAGTTCTTAGGTCAGACAATGGGACTAATTTCGTAGCTACCGAGCATGAGTTAAGACAATCCATTGAACAATGGAACAACCGGAAGATTCAGGA
Source organism: Clarias gariepinus (assembly GCF_024256425.1). Taxonomy (NCBI): domain Eukaryota; kingdom Metazoa; phylum Chordata; class Actinopteri; order Siluriformes; family Clariidae; genus Clarias; species Clarias gariepinus. The sequence continues at coordinate 873,065 of NC_071108.1, read as the reverse complement.
CCACCTCGGTCAACAAGGAATAAAATGGATTTTCAATCCTCCCACTGGGTCTCATCATTGCGGGGCATGGGAGAGGCTGATACACTCAATAAGAAAAATCCTTAATGCTACAGTTAAAGAACAAGTTCTTGATGAGGAATGCTTTCAAACTGTTTTCTGTGAGGCAGAGACTATAATTAACAGTCGACCAATCACAGCAGCATCAAGTGACATAAATGATCTAGAAGCTTTAACTCTGAATCACCTGTTGTTACTCAAGACAAAGCCATCATTGCCTCCAGGACTGTTTAACCAAGAAGACCTGTATTCTAGTCGCAGATGGAAACAGGTGCAGTACATTTCGGACTTGTTCTGGAAGCGTTGGTGTCGGGAATACTTGCCACAATCGCAACAGAGACAAAAGTGGAACAACACAAGAAATTTCTCAGTTGGAGACATTGTTCTGGTAGTTGATGACTCTGCCCCTAAGAATTCATGGATGTTAGCAAGAGTCATTGAAACCATTTCTGACAAGAAAGGTCTTGTCCGACAAGTCCGCATTAAGACAAGAACGAACATTTTAGTAAGACCCATAAAAGCTTTTGCCTGTTGCAGGAGGCAGAATAAGAATAGTAAATCAATAGGTCTTCATGAACATAAGTTTGAGTTGCTTTAAACTTAAAGATTTGTTAACAATTAAAGTAATATGGCTCCTTGTGTTTAAATTTAAATAATTGTTTAAAAGGGTTTGAGAACAATTAGGGGGTGGAAATGTAGGGTTGATTCATTAATAACCAGTGTTATATGGTATGGTGCATTTCAGTTTTAATGTTGTTGTTTAGAATTGTTTGCATTTGGGAACTCACATTATTCATATGGGCCATTTGGATAAATATTTGTACATTTTGCATTGATAATAGGTATAAAGTTAAAATTGTGTACTGGCTCTTTAAGAATCACGTGGGGGAGAAAGTGTTGTGCGTGCTTGGGAAAACAGTGGAGTCACACAGTTGTTTTTACCGCATCCGTGATTATTTGCATTTTGATATTATATTTATCTTATTTTGTTTATTTATTTTATGTATCTTGAAAGTAAAAATTAAAGGATATCTGAAAAGAAAATGGAGTATGGCGATTCTTTGGACACGGAGCGAGTAAGACTGAAACAAAGATGCACACAGCATATTTTACTAGTTAATTTTATTTTTTAAAGTATTTCTTTCATTACTATTATTTCTTATGTGTAATGCTTTTACTTTTCTTTTCCTTTAAGGTCACTAGCAGTTGTATAAGCATTTCACTGCATATCGTACTGTGTATGTGACAAATAAAATTTGAATTTAAATTTGAATTTGGCTGGAAGACCACCTTGACTTAGTTGGTCCTGTTCAGGGACCGCCAAGGCGTCCGGACGCAGGGGCTGGAAGTCAGAGAGTAGTAAAGGGGACATTTGCTGATCTTGCAAGGCAGAGAGGTCCACCTCCGCTACATGAAAGTTGTCCAGAATGTAAATCACCCTGAGGGACAGGAACCTGGTGCGCTAGCTATTTAGCGGCACGAGCACAGTCCGCCCTGGCGATTAATATATGAGACTGGCATAGTGTTGTCCACCCGCACTACGACATGGTAGTCTCAACTGCTGGAGAAAGTGCTTTAGGGCCCTAAATAGAGCCATGATTTTGGGGCAATTGATGTGCCGCGCAAAAAGATGACCTCTCCAGCTCCCTTGGGCTGGACGGTCATCTAAGACCGCACCCCAGCCCATGAGGGAAGCATCTGTCGTTAGCATCTGCGACGACAAGACGACCTTAGAGTGGGACCCAGAGAGATTGGCCCTAGAGTAAAATCCCCTGGTTCTTAGCCACAACTGAAATGCTCTCATGTGCATAAGGCCCAAAGGTGTCACCGTGGATACAGCTGCCATGAGAGCTAAGATCTCTGAAAGTGATGGTCACTTTCTGGTCTAGCTTGATTTCCTTGACGGTGTTGAGAATGGATTCGACACGAGTGGGAGACAGCTGTGCCCGCTTACGCTCAAAGTCCATGTGACACCCAAAAATGTTGTCCTCTAAACAGGAAAAAGCATGCTTTTATGGCATTGGATCTCAATCCTAAGAAACAAAGATTAGCTAGGATGACATGCTGATGTCGAAGCGCTAGCTACTGAGACTGGGCCAGCCCCAGCTGGCATTCGACCGACCTTAAACGTTTAAATGTGGTTGAAATAATGTCAGTTTATAAAAAAACGTTCATTCAACGTCAAAACAACGTTGAATACCAAATGGTTGAAATGGTGTTGTTAACTAACTATGGATTCAACATAGAAATATAAATAAAATTTGAGTTGTACGTCAAATCAACATTATTTTTACAACCATTTACTTTTAAACATTTTGTTGAAATATATCAGTAGAAAAATAACGTTGTTTCAACATTCAAACAATGCTGATTAATTAACTGTTGAAAAAGTGTTGATGCATGAATAATGATACAACAGTGAAAGATCAACTCTCAATTAAACGTTTGTTAAGTAACATTAATTCAACGTCAAAACAACGTTGAACACTAAATGGTTGAAGTGATGATGTTAACTCACTACGGATTCAACATAGAAATAAAAATAAATGTTTTAGTTGTACATCAAATCAACATTATTTTTACAACCATGACTTTTAAACATTTTGTTGAAATATATCAGTAGAAAAATAACGTTCCAACATACAAAAAATGCTGATCAATTAACTGTTGAAAAAGTGTTGATACATTTTCAACATTTATGTGAATAAATCAAATAGTTTTCACAGTTAACACATTTACATTGATCCTAAGCATTTTAACTACGTATAATTTGAAAAATATAGTATTTAAATAGAACCTAAGTGATGTAAATACATATTTTTTTACATGAATAATTTTTTGAGTGTAGTAAGGTAATTAAAGTAATTAACATTACATAACAAATATTTTAACATAATATAAATAATAAAATAGAGTGGAGGCAGAAGCACTTAGGTGGATCTTGTGTGATGTTGTAATCTGAAAGAGATCAGTGACTGCAAAGTGTTGGTAGGGGAGAGTGTAGCCAAATAACACAGAATGGTGGTGTGTAAAATAACCCTGCTGGTGAGGAAGGTGAAGAGGACAAAGGCAGAGCAGAGGACAAAGTGGTGGAAGCTGAGAAAAGAAGAATGTTGTGTAGTCTTTAGGGAGGAGTTGAGACAGTCTATGGGTGGTCAGGAGGTGCTTTCAGTTGACTGGACAACTACAGCCAATGTGATCAGGGAGGCAGGTAGAAGGGTACTTGGTGTATCATCAGGTAAGGGGAAAGTGGACAAGGAGACTTGGTGGTGGAACGAGGAAGTCCAGGAGTGTATGCAGGGAAAAAATCTAGCTAAGAAGAAGTGGGACACTTAGAGGACTGAAGAGAGTAGACAGGAGTACAGGGAGATGCAGAGTAAGGTGAAGGTAGAAGTGACAAAGGCCAAACAAAGAGCATATGAGGACTTGTATTCTAGGTTGGACAGTAAGGAGGGAGAGGTGGATCTGTACAGGTTGGCGAGGCAGAGAGATAGAGATGGGAAGGATGTGCAGCAGGTTAGAGTGATTAAAGATAGAGATGGAAATGTACTGACAAATGCCAGGAGGGTAATGGGAAGATGGAAGGAGTACTTTAAGGAGTTGATGAATGAGAAAAACGAAAGAGAACAAAGAGTAGAAGATGACTGTTGTGGAACAGGAAGTAGCAAATATTAGTAGAAGTGAGGTGAGAATGGCGTTAAAGAGGATAAGAGTGAAAAGGCTGTTGGTCCTGATGACATACCGGTGGAGGTATGGAAGTGCTTAGGAGAGGTGGCAGTAGAGTTTCTGACTAGTTTGTTTAACAAGATCTTGGAGAGTGAGAGGATTCCAGAGGAATGGAGGAGAAGTGCATTGGTGCCAATTTTTAAGAACAAGGAAGATGTGCAAAGCTGTGGCAATTATAAGGTATAAAGCTAATGAGCCAGACAATGAAGCTGTGGGAAAGAGTAGTGGAAGCTAGGTTAAGGGCAGAGGTGAGCATTTGTGAGCAGCAATATGGTTTTATGCCTAGAAAGAGTACATCAGATGCAGTATTTGCTTTGAGGATGCTGGCGAAGAAGTACAGAGAAGGTAACGGAGTTGCATTGTGTCTTTGTAGATTTAGAGAAAGCGTATGACAGGGTGCCAAGAGAGGAGCTGTGGTATTGTATGAAAAGGTCTGGAGTGGCAGAGAAGTATGTTAGAGTGGTGCAGGACATGTATGAGAGCTGTAAGACAGTGGTAAGGTGTGCTGTGACAGAAGAGTTCAAGGTGGAGGTGGGTCTGCATCAAGGATCGGCCCTAAGCTCCTTTTTGTTTGCTCTGGTGATGGACAGGATGACAGATGAGGTAAGACAGGAGTCTCCATGGACTATGATGTTTGCAGACATCACTATGACCGTTTGATGACATTGTACTTTGTAGCAAGAGCAGGAAACAGGTGGAGGAAAATTTGGAGAGGTGAAGGTATGCTCTGGAAAGCAGAGTAATGAAGGTTAGCCGCAGCAAGACAGAATTCATGTGTGTAAATGAGAGGGACCCAAGAGGATCGGTGAGGCCACAGGGAGCAGAGGTAAAGATGGTCTAAGTACTTAGGGTCATCGGTCCAGAGCAACGGAGAGTGTTCAAAGGAGGTGAAGAGGCGGGTACAGGCAGGTTGAAATGGGTGGAGAAAAGTGTCAGGTGTGTTGTGCGATAAAAGAGTATCAGCGAGAATGAAAGAAAAGGTGTACAGGACAGTGGTGAGACCTACAATGCTCTACGGCTTAGAGACAGTGGCGCTGAAAAAAAGACAGGAGGCAGAGTTGGAGGTAGCAGAGCTGAAGATCTTGAGGTTCTCTTTGGGAGTGACAAGGATGGATAGGATCAAGAATGAGTTTATCAGAGGGACAACCCACGTTAGATGTTTTGGAGATAAAGTCAGAGAGGCCAGATTGAGGTGGTTTTGACATGTTCAGAGGAGAGATGGTGAATATATCAGTAGAAGGATGCTGAGGTTGGAACTGCCAGGCAGGAGGTCTAGAGGAAGACCAAAGAGGAGATTTATAGATGCAGTGAGAGAGGACATGAAGTTAGTTGGTGTGAGAGAAGAGGATGCAGAGGATAGGGTTAGATGGAGGCAAATGATTCGCTGTGGCAACACCTGAAAGGGAACAGCCGAAAAAAACAAAGAAGAAGAAATAATACAATATGGAATGGTGCTGACCTAAAGTAAAAATTGCATTGTAATCCTATGTAATTTTTATAATAAATATCTATTTCTTTTTTTTATGTTCTTCTTGTTGAGGTATGTGAATATTTTTTTTTTTTATATGACATATGACACATACTGTTGTTGACAATATAAAAGCATAAAAAAAGCCCTTTTTTACTGAGAGCAATACAAGGACTTGATTGCAGGACGGCGGTTGTTCATCACACAATGGCAGTGACTAGAACTGGATTTTATTGGCTCTGACTGTCCCAGACAATTGCGCATGCGCGAAGTGGGTCCGTGTGTGTGACTTAACTATATTTTGGGGACAAATTTGTACCGAAAAGTGAGATAAACCTGTCAAAAACTTTCTTTGGGGACGTCCTCATTTGAAAAACAGGTTTAAAAATAAATTAAACAAATTTTTTTTTTAGCTGTAAAAATGCAGAAAGTTTTCTGGCGGTGACTAGAACTGGATTCTATTGGCTCTGACGGTTCCAGACAATTGCGCATGCGCGAAGTGGGTCTGCGTCTTCATCTTCAGGCTAGAAGATTCTCTGACAGTGGACCGTTTTGGACGGAATCTGGCGGTAACTAGAACTTTCCTAAATACATTTTGAGTGTGCCTGACTCTGGCCCACATATTAATACGTATTGTGTGTATGGGCAGACGTTTAACCGCCAACCGAACGTTATGTGTGTGCGCGTGCGTGCATGTGGGCAGAAGTTAATTTAACCGCGAAGCGCTGTGTCCGTGTGTGTGACTTAACGTTGGGGACAAATTTGTACCCAAAAGTGAGATAAACCTGTCAAAAACTTTCTTTGGGGACGTCCTCATTTGTAAAACAGGTTTAAAAATAAACTAAACAAAGTTTTTTTTTTTTTTGTTAAAATATTGGGTTCTGTGTGCTTGTGAAAGAGTGTGTGCTAGGGTGTTAGAGATGTCTGAACGTGGCCTATTGACACACCTTTCATACACAAACTTTAAAAAATAATGTTGTTGAGATTTCATTCTTTTTCCTTATCTTTTACAGGTATTTTATGAAGAACAGGACCCGAAAGTCCCCTTCAAAGGTGAGTTGTCCCCATACCTAACCCAACCATCAATTTGAATCTAAAAGTAACTGTTATAAAACTAAAATAATTTAATTTTTTGTAAAATTTAAATACAGGTTGATGTGGAAGATATTAAAAAAATGATGAGCACAGCTTGATTTAATGTTTTATTGTAATTTTTTTTATTCAATGAATTTTTTTTTATGAAACATTTAAATATTAAGTTTTTATATCTTCAATCCCAGATGTATCACAAAAAAATGGAGACGACAAACTGCACAATTACGGGCATTGGTGGAGTCTAGTGATTCAGATGAGAATCCAGGTCCCTCAAGTGAGAGTGATAATTCTGGCCTCTCTTTTGCTGATAGTCCAACAGACATACAGACACAAGAGCAGTCTGATACAGGAGAAGACGAGTATCGAGATGATCATCACCCGCCAGACAGTGATGGTGAAATTGAAACTTTGTCTGAGGAGGAATCAAGTGATCTGAGAAGTGATTTGGCAAAATGGGCTGTAAAAAATAATGCAACGCGCACATCGGTTGATGAGCTGCTTTTGGTGTTACGTAAACATGGCCACCGGCTGCCAAAAGATGCCAGAACCCTTTTAGGAACCCCACATAAAATAGAAGTCAGGGATCTATGTGGTGGCCAATTCCTTTACTTCGGTGTGAACACGGGACTTTTGAAAACGTGCTCACAGTATCCCGATTTCTTTTCATCAGAAAATGAGATGCTGCTAAATTTCAGTGTAGATGGTGTGCCATTGTTTAAATCATCCAATGTACAAATGTGGCCCATTTTATGTAGTGTGAAAAAGTTTGAGCCGTTTATCGTTGCACTATTTTGTGGAACTGCAAAGCCAAACAGCGTTACTGATTACACGTCTAGTTTTTTAACAGAACTGAAGGCACTCCAACAACATGGGGTTGAGTTCCAAAACGGAACAATAAATGTAAAAGAGAATGCTTTTATTTGTGATGCCCCAGCGAGAGCATTCCTAAAATGCATCAAGTCCCACAATGCCTACAGCAGCTGTGAGCGGTGCACCATTGAAGGACATTATGTAAGTCACAGAGTTGTATTCAACTACCAGTCGCAGGAGAAGGTTGATGCAAGAACAGAAGATGACTTCATTAAACAAGCATATCTCATTTACCAAACTGGTTGCTCACCCCTGATCGCTGCAGGCTTGCAGTGCATACAACCGTTTGTGCTAGACTATATGCATGTTGTCTGCCTAGGGGTTGTCAGACGATTGCTGAACTTTCTAAAACAGGGACCTAGAGAGTGTAGGCTGTCCTCAAGGCAAATTGGAGAAATTTCAGCAAAATTCTTGTCCCTCAGTGGAAAGCTGCCAAGAGAATTTGCCCGACAGCCACGAAGTCTAACTGATCTGGACAGATGGAAAGCGATGGAATTCAGGCAGTTTTTACTCTACTGGACCGGTTGTTCTCAGAGGCATTCTGCAAGACAATTTTTACCATCACTTTTTGACACTGTCAGTTGCCATGTCCATACTGTTGGACTCCAATGGCATTACACGAATGTCATCCATTGGCTACGCTGAAGAGCTTTTAGTATATTTTTATAGAACATCTACCAAGCTCTACAGCCCGATCTTTCCATCCTATAATGTCCATGCCCTGAGTCACTTGTCTGAAGATGCAAGGCACTTTAAAACATCGTTGAATGACATTTCTGCCTTTCAGTTTGAAAACCACCTGCAAAAACTAAAAAAATGTGTCAGAAATGCAAAAAACCCAATTGCACAACTATCGAAGAGGATAGCTGAAATGGACAATTCAAAAATTCCTATCTCACCAGCAGCACATGGGACATTTGTGTCAACTAAGAAGAAGGACTCCTGTTTTTTTTTGGGACATTCCTTTGCCTTGGTAAAGGAAAGGAGGCCAGAAAAGACATGTGTGTGTGATGTGTACAGTCTCAACACTTTGGACAGTTTTTTCACCAGTCCATGCGACTCAAAACTGATTAACATTGCTGTACTGCGTGGTGAAAGAGGTACCCAAAAATGAGAGCTGATTGAGGAGAAAAAACTGAAGCACAAGGCAGTTTGTCTACCATACAAAAGTGGCTACGTATTTATGCCATTGCTTCATGGCATTGAAAGGAACTAACCAGCCTAGGATAAGTGACAGAAGAAAATGAGTCCACTAATAGCTGTTCATCTTTTAATGTTAGAAGTTTTTAGTTACAAATGATGGTCATTCACTTGTTCGCAGTTGTCTCATTTGTTTTTTCTATAGACCAGAACAATGTGGACTAGAGCGGTGTGGAGAGAGGAGACTATGGAGATGGAGGAAGTGATACCATCATGTTGGGTTAAGAATGGTGGTGTATTGTGGCCTACACAAGGAGCTGCGAGAGCGTTGAAGGCCTGCAAAGAACCAGAAGAATCATGGACAAAATTCCCATTAATAAAAATGAAGATTCAGTCAGGTATGCGTTTTGTAAGGCAAAGACTTATGTCATATAAACGTAGGGCAAATTTCAAATCGTTAACGCATACATATGGACTTTTCTTATTTTTTTTTTTCTTTTACATGAACATTAAAGTGCATTTATCTATTTTTTATGTATGTTTTGTCATTTCTAGCCTACTATAATGTCAGTTTTACTTGTTTATTTTGGTGAGACTCTTATTGTTTTATTTTAACTTAAACAACAACAAATAGCCATAACCAGAAGCACAACACAAACGGTCTCATCCAGAAAAAAAAAAAACAAAATGAGAGGAAGCAAAAAGCTTATTTAGTCCTGCCCCTTCCTCACAAAATTGTATCATGCAATAAAAAGTCATTCAATAGCCCGTTTATTGTTGACTGTTGGCATGCAAGATGATATCCACTTATAGAAATTAAACAAGTATTTTATAATAGCCAAACTTGCATTTTTGCCCAGTTGCTTTTGTATATTAAGATTTACTCATTTGTATGCATTTTACCATTGCTGTATGTACTTTCAGATGACAAGAATGAATGCGAGAAGTATGATTTTACTACAACTGCTGAATTAAGTGGCTCAGAAGAAGAGTTACCGATGAAGAGGAGGCCAAAAAAAAAAAATTTATCCCGACTACCAAATTGGTATGTAGTGCACTTTTACTAATTTGATCATTTGTAAGACTTTTTTTTCCCTTTTTTTCTTCATTGTTGCAGAATATGTAATTGTCTATCAAATATTTATTGACTTTTTTTCCTTTAAGATGAACCATCTGTCAATGAAGACAGTAAAAAAGAATCTTCTCCAGGTCTTATGATAAAGAGTACAGGTATGTAATAAAAAAATTAGGTTTTCACATTTATTTTCATACCTCTGTCACAACAATGAGGTTGGAGTAGGGTTTTATAACCTTTTTCAATTCAATTAATGTCAATTCAAACTAAGACAGTCAAGACAGGTATGCCTAATTGTTTGAAAGATGACTACTGTCTTACAGAATGCATATTACTAATTTTAGGTGAAAAGGCTACCAAGAAGATTCGAACATTTATTCCTTGTGAAGGTAGGTGTTAATTTACAGGAACCAATGCACTGAAGGCAATGTCTACATGTCCCCAAGGGCTACATCATTGTAACATTGTATTTTTAGAGTAAACCAACAAAAGAATCTTGTGCACAGCTAGTGCGATCGTCAGATGCAGGTTGGTAGCAGGAACATTTAAAGTAAAACAGTGAAATAAACCACTGCATGATGAAAAATTTACAGAATCTTTGTGAACACGTTTCGCCTGTAGCTACCTCTGATCGTTACTCACTCAGAACAAAGATTCAGTGAAGTTTTTTTTGTGTGCGGTGGTCAAATTTATCTGTTTTGCTTTCATTGTATTTTTACAGTTTATAATAACAAAAGTGTTTGTTGGAGTGAAAAGGGGGTCAAAAGGGGGCAGTGACATCGTGGTGGTGGGTCATGTCACACAATCATGTCATATGAAGATGGGGGTGGGCTCAGTATGTTTGAATTATAGTAGAGATGTAATGGTTCTTACTGCAAACTCACAAAGTCACACTATTCGGCTAGTCACACTATATTAAATATTGCACAACTACTAACACAACAAAAAAAAAGCCACATTTGGCAAATACAAGTAATGAGAATCAAGCCAAGAAAAGAATAACAAAAGTTATGCGCATTAAGTACACATCATTGTAGCATTTTAATCACCGCTGTGGACCAATTAGTCACTACAGTTTTGAAAGTACTTTATGACTGTTGACTTTATTACAGATGACTTTGTTCTTCCAACTCCTCCCAAAATGAACAATGCACAGTCTGGTAAATATGGCACAACTACCAACACAATGAAAAGACGCATCCCGCATTCTGCAAATACAAGAAATGGGAAAGCCAAGAAAAGACTAAGAAAAGGTATGTACATCCAGAGCACATTGTAGCATTTGAATCACCACCGTGGCTGTGTCAGTATCAGACCAATTAGTCACTACAGTTACTAGTTAAGGTTTTTTAAAAAAAAAAAAAAATTTAATGACTGTTGCTTATTACAGATGACTTTGTTCTTCCAACTTCTCCCAAAATGACAGATGCACAGTTAGGTAGGTGGTTGTGTAAAAATAATTTTGTCTTTGATTGGATGAAATATTTTAAAGTTTAGTATGCCAGAACTGAAAGGTTACAACTAGAATTGAATGCCACAAAATATAATTCTCAATTGTCTTTTATGTTAATTTAAACTTTTAATGTTTATATTGACTAACCAAATACGTGTAAGAGTAATTTTAAATTATTGACATATTAACCATTCCCAGTGTCTAAAAACACAGAAAGAACCCAAATGGACATCCCCTCAAGACCTCAATCCTTGGCACACAGTGGTAGCAGCAGTCCCTCTGAGTCTCTTTGTAATGATCGAAGGTATTTAATTTAAATATGATCAAAAGTGCAATATTGTCAGTATAAACACTGTTTAAAGCACTGTTATTATTATTATTATTATTCCTAACTTATCGGGCTTATGCTACTCTGATCAATACCTGAACTTCATATTTTGAACACTTCTTGCATTGTTTTTTGCCTCTTCACGATGACTCGCTTAATGTAGTCCTAAATTTGTAAGTCGCTTTGGATAAAAGCGTCTGCTAAATGACTCAATGTAAATGGTATTAGATTTCTTTTTGTTATGGACATCACAAACTAGACGAACCAATTGCACTGATTGAGTGCTTTAGCACTTCCAAATGTAAGAAAATGTTTGATGTACTGACCCAGTAAAAATAAAATTGCAACACAAAAAAATTCCCACTACTTAGAATTATACTTCATTTGCAATACCTGCTGTAGCAATTTCCAAAATTTTTTTTTACCAGATCTTTCAGCCCTAGGCCTAACCAAGAGAGTCACTCCAGATCCCTTTTCCAGAGGTGGCGTGGGGGTTCCTCAGGGTCTTCCACTTATAGACAGAGGTATTTAATTTAAATATGATCAAAAGTACAACATTTTCACTATAAATGAAGCAGTGTAAAGCTGCAGTCTGGACTACACATCTTCCATTTGTAAGAAAATGTTTGGCATAGACCTCAATAAATGTCATATGTTCTTATTATTTTTATTTAACTTTTTTTGTAAAAATAGAAATTGCGACACAAAATGATTCCACTACTTAGAATTATGCTTCATTTGCAAAACCTGCTGTAGCAATTTCCCTTCTTTATTTTTTTTTACCAGATCATTCAGCCCTAGGCCTGGTCAAGAGAGTCAGTCCAGATCCCTTTCTCAGAGACGGCGTAGGGGTTCCTCAGGGTCTTCCACTCATGGACGGAGGTATTTAATGTTAAATATATATACACTCGCCTGAAGGATTATTAGGAACACCATACTAATACTGTGTTTGACCCCCTTTCGCCTTTAGAACTGCCTTAATTTTATGTGGCATTGATTCAACAAGGTGCTGAAAGCATTCTTTAGAAATGTTGGCCCATATTGATAGGATAGCATCTTGCAGTTGATGGAGATTTGTGGGATGCACATCCAGGGCACAAAGCTCCCGTTTCACCACATCCCAAAGATGCTCTATTGGGATGAGATCTAGTGACTGGTGGCCATTTTAGTACAGTGAACTCATTGTCATGTTCAAAAAACAAATTTGAAATGATTCGAGCTTTGTGACATGGTGCATTATTCTGCTGGAAGTAGCCATCAGAGGATGGGTACATGGTGGTCATAAAGGGATGGACATAGTCAGAAACAATGCTCAGGTAGCCTGTGGCATTTAAACGATGCAAAATTGGCACTAAGGGGCCTAAAGTGTGCCAAGAAAACATCCCCCACACCATTACACCACCACCAGCCACAGTGGTAACAAGGCATCATGGATCCATGTTCTCATTTTGTTTACGCCAAATTTAACTTTTGAATGAATCAACAGAAATCGAGACTCATCAGACCAGACAACATTTTTGCAGTCTTAAACTGTCCAATTTTGGTGAGCTCGTGCAAATTGTAGCCTTTTTTTTGCCAATTTTGGTGTGGAGATAAGTGGTACCCGGTGGGGTCTTCTGCTGTTGTAGCCCATCCGCCTCAAGGTTGTGCGTGTTGTGGCTTCACAAATGCTTTGCTGCATACCTCGGTTGTACCGAGTGGTTATTTCAGTCAAAGTTGCTCTTCTATCAGCTTGAATCAGTCGGCCCATTCTCTTCTGACCTCTAGCAACAACAAGGAATTTTCGCCCACAGGACTGCCGCATACTGGATGTTTTTCCCTTTTCACACCATTCTTTGTAAACCCTAGAGATGGTTGTTCGTGAAAATCCCAGTAACTGAGCAGATTGTGAAATACTTAGACCGGCCCGTCTGGCACCAACAACCATGCCACGCTCAAAATTGCTTAAATCACCTTTCTTTCCCATTCTGACATTCAGTTTGGAGTTCAGGAGATTGTCTTGACCAGGATCACACCTTTAAATGCATTAAAGCAACTGCCATGTGATTGGTTGATTAGATAATTTCATTAATGAGAAATTGAACAGGTGTTCCTAATAATCCTTTAGGTGAGTGTAAATTGCGACACAAAATTATAATTCCAACTACTTAGAATTATACTTTAGTTGCAATTACTGCTGTAGCAATTTCCCTTTTTTAATAATAATCGGTCCCTTCTTTTTTGGCTAGAATTTCAGAAGAGAGTTCTTCAGCTTCTTGTTGATATCAAGGATACAATTCGCGTTGCCATCTCTGCTGGAACAGCATATGAATTAAATCCTGCAAACACTTTAGAAGAGCTCAAAGCATTAGAGAATCGCCTGGAGGACGTTAATGAGGGAGCAGAACTCGTAAGTTTTAACCCTCAGGTGCTATTGTAGTCTGAGTATTAGGCTAGTGAAACATGGTTTCACAACTCTAATGTACATGGGGCTCAGTGCTAAAGATTCGCAGAGATATTATGCCCCTCCCTGATTGGGTGCAAGACAAACACTTAAACTCACTCATCTAATAAGTACAGCTTCATGGGGCATTTCACATTTTGATTAATAGACAACAGCAGAGACAGAAAAGACAAAGAGCGGCCTGTAGAGTGTGCACAGCATGTTTTGATCTGGGTAATGTCTTTACAGCAGGAACTTCCTCTGGCTTCATGCACTTCTGAGGTGTGTTATGCTAGTAGCAGCTAATGTACCACTGTAGTAGTAATGTAGCAGGACAAGTGCTAAAAAAAAAAAACGCGCAACAAAACGGTTACATAAGTGCTGGCAGTTCCATCATGACATTTGGCTTGTTCAAGGTATAGTTCAAAATTATGTTTTAGCTTACCTCAAGGGCATCCAGGATGTAGGTGTCTTTGGCTACGTTCACACGGCAGGGCTTAATGTTCAATTCTGATAAAAAAAAAAAAAAATGTAATACATTTTTGCAAGGCCGTTTACATTTCCAATTAAATGCGACCTTTTGTGATCTGTGTGAACGTGAAATGACCCAGAAGTGACCCGTATGCGCAGAAGAGTACTCAACGGTCAACAACGTCACTTGTAGTTTGCGGAAGTAGCTAAACAATGACGTGCGGGTCAGATACATGCGATCTGGCTGTTCAGACTAAAGTCGCATTGCGAAAGATCGGATGCGTATCAGAGTTGGACCACATAAGATCTTTTGAAAGGATCACATGTGTGTCGTTCAGACTGTCAAAAAAAAGATCAGATACAGGTCGCATAGGGGCAAAAAAATGGGACCGGAATTGGGTCATTTCAGCCTGCAGTGTGAATGTAGCCTTTGTTTTCACAGTAGTTTAAATTTTTATATTTTTAGGTCAAACCATTCAGTTTTCAGTCATATAATGCAGGTCTATGGGACCTGAAAATATCAAAATTTAAACTACTGCAGAAACAAAGACACCTACATCTTGGATGCCCTTGAGGTAAGCTAAAACATACCAAAATTTTATTTCAAAGTGAACTATACCTTTCACCTTGTTGACCTTGTCCTCATGTGCCTGCTTTAAGTCTGGACTCTACTTGACCACTTTTTCTGGTTTTAATGTCTTGTTGTTCCTTTTTAGAGTAAACATCTGAAGAGGTTAGGAGGGGTTGATGCTGCAGACCATGTAAAGAAGTCAATGGCTGCGTAAGTATCTTTGTTCCGTTTTTGCATTAGTTTATAGTTGGGGTGTAAGGGTCCGTGTATTCGTATTGAACCATGCGGTTCAAGGCTTTCGGTTCGGTGTTAGGTACGCATTTTCAAACCGAACAGTTATTTCAAATAGCGCGTCATGATCTCACTCATAATGTAAGGGATGCTGGCGCGACCATACCCTCAAATGGCAAACGTAATGTAAGCGGAACGAAACTGAGCTACTCGTGACAGATCGTTTATCAGTTTGGACCAAAGCAGCGCGAGCCGATCTTGTACTACACAGCGCTAAGAGATCCAGTAAAGAAACCACTCTCATTTGAATTCGCCACTTAAGTAATACCATCGTTGCGAGATCTAGTAAGAAACAGTCACATTTCTGTTATTAACGGATCAAACAGAGCTGACGTGGAAACCAGAAAGAAACATTGTGCCATTGATTTATTGTAGTAAAACTAACAGTAACTTTGAAAGTTTGGCAGGAATAGTAGGCTACAATGCTTTCAAGTAACGTTACGTCAGTTTTATTTCTGCGTTATGAATAACATTGCTGCCCTCAAATGCTGATCTGAACTAAAATAAACATTTGTTTATGAGTACAAAATATTACATTTCATTTTTTACAAGCAGCCATATTGTTTTATATGCTCCTAAGAGTCAATTATTTACATTTACATTCAACTGCTCCATTGCTCAAAGTAAAAAATATCCTACTTTATGATGTTAGTTTTAATAATAAAAAAAAATAATTAAGGACAGTTCTCTGGCATTTATTTTTGCTGTATCAAAAACGTACCGAACTGTGACAAGTGTATCGTTTTAAACCGAACCGTTGATTTTGTGAACCGTTACACCCCATAGTGATGTTCCCTGTCATATACTGTCATGTGCTACATTTTTATAATGAACTTGATTGCAATATAATACTCTAATATGAATCTGTTTTACCATGGCAGAACTATGACAAATAAAATGATGGCTCTAATGAGCCTCAGAGGAAGGAGTGGGAAGGTGTCCTTTATGAAGACCCATCTTTACAAGCTCATCTGTGGTGAGTTTTCTTTAACATTTTTTAACAATGTTTTAAATAATATAGAATATAGTAAGCAGAATAATAATTCATAAGAAATCATTTTAGTTGGAGGACTCTACAGAGCATACTGTAATATTATATATAATACTCCAGGGCTCTAGGCTAACTTCTCTACTGGCAGTACTGGTTACTACCAACTGCCTTTTCTTGCTCACCCAAGCATGTTAGTAAATACTAATTTATATAGTTGAAACATTGGCAATACCACAAGTTGATATGTACAAAATATTGGAGAGGTTAGCGTTTGCTAATAATGATCTTTTTTTTTTTTTTTTTCATCAGACGCAGTGTTCAGCTCATTTGATACAACAACAACAAAAATAAATGAACACATGGCCAAATATTTAAAATATGCACCAGAGAGGATGGGTGGCGGTGGCAGAAAAAAGGAAAAATAACCAGCCATGTTCAATGTGGCCCAGTGTTAAGGAATTCTGCGTGCCTCTCCCCATTGGGGGGCCACCCCCCATGGTCCTGGGCACATGAGCCTCAGAGCTTCTTTGTGAAGACAATATGCCAGTCTGCCCTATTTTGAGGCGGATTGCGTGACGCACCCCAATCTTGCGAGGGGGTGCCCAGCTCAAAAACACCTCCTCCACATCTCCTTGTGTGTTTCACGTCTCGCAACAGTCAGACCCGGTCGAGACTGGGTGGCCGACAGTCCCGACTCTTGAGCACAGCTTGTTATATAACTTCGCCTCATGAACCTAGTGGCGACCGAGTTAACGACATCGTCAAGTAGGCCGGGAGGCGAGATGGGGCATCGAGGAGGAATACACAATTCTTCTCCTTTATGCCCCTGAGATTTAACCACAAGTGCCTCTCCGCGGAAACCATTGCAGCCATAAAACGTCCAATAGCACGAGCTGTCTGCTTTGTTGCACGAAGAGACAAGTCTGTGGCCCGGCGTAAGTCCAATACGCCTTACCTTGCAGAGCCCCGCCAGGACTCAAGTCTCTCAGCAGGTCAGCCTGGTAGGCGTGCAAAACCGCCATCATGTGCAATGGAGCACCAACCTGACCTGCTGCCTGAAAAGCTTTTCCCTCTAGGGAAGATAAAAAGTCTACACAGCTTGAAAGGAAGTAATAGCTTTTCAGGAAGGATGATGTCCCAGAAGAGAGATAGCCTGTATTTATTTTTTAAGTGCTTAGAGGCTATTACCATCTCCGCGGAAGCAAGAGAGGATGGTTATCCTTGCCCATTCACAAGAAGCGCCATGGCGCGCTTGAGAGCGTACAGAGGAATTTCCCGATCCCATGAGAACGCGAAAGAAAGGAGTTTTTAAATCCGTCTCTCACAGCTCTGCCGGATGCACGAGTTTAAGCCCCAGGAATGCGCGAAGCTTCTCAAGGAATGCAAGGCGCGCGCGTAGCACTTAATCAAAGCAGTAAAGCCATTATCGGTGAGTTAAACACTTATTTTTCTGGTTAGACACAACACGCTCACAACTAGGTGAAGACAAGAATCTGAGGAATGTTTCCGGTTCACTCCTATTTATAACCTTCAGGTGCGTCTTATCAGATGACGTCACCCACCGAGGTTATAAAAGACAAAAATTTGGCGTGCTTCTGTGTCTAACCAGCAAAAATAAGTGTTTAACTCACCGATAATGGCAGAGTTTAAACGAGATATCCCTCCGTGTGCATAATCCACATCGGAGGGCGATCTCTACACTTTACTGCTTCGATTAAGTGCTACGCGCGCGCCTCGCATTCCGAGCCGCCGCGCATTCCTGTGGCTTAAACTCGTGCATCCGGCAGAGCAGTGAGAGACGGACTTAAAACTCCTTTCTTTCGCGTTCTCATCGGATCGGGAAATCCCTCTGTCCGCTCGCAAGCGCGCGCTGCGCTTCTTGTGAATGGGCAAGGATAAACATCCTCTCTTGCTTTCGCGGAGATGGTAATAGGCTCTAAGCACTTAAAAATAAATAAATAAAAACATAGACGGCAGGTTCTGTCGGGTGGCTGGGGGGCGGAGCCTCAACGACGCTCTCTCCCCTTTTCTTAGCAATCTCCATATGAGTTAACCCTTTCATGGAGTAAGCTGTATTCATCCCGTGTTTTCCTGCCATCAACTTATTTATTTATTTAAATATAATTGAGGTAGAAACGCGGAGTTATATGATGACACCCTGATAGAAGAGACGCTTCCAGGCTATCTCTCTTCTGGGACATCATCCTTCCTGAAAAGCTATTACTTCCTTTCAAGCTGTGTAGACTTTTATCTTACCTGGAGGGAAGAGCTTTTCAGGCAGCAGGTCAGGTTGGCGCATTGCACACCATGGCGGTTTTGCACGCCTACCAGGCTGACCTGCTGAGAGACTTGAGTACTGGCGGGGCTCTGCAAGGTAAGGCGTATTGGATTTACGCCGGGCCACAGACTTGTCTCTTCGTGCAACAAAGCAGACGGCTTGTGCTATCGGCCGTTTTATGGCTGCTATGGTCTCCGCGGAGAGGCACTTGTGGTTGAATCTCAGGGGCATTAAGGAAAAGGATCGTGTATTCCTCCTCGATGCCCCATCTCGCCTCCCGGCCTACTTGGCGATGTCGTTAACTCGGTCGCCACTAGGTTCATGAGGCGAAGTTATATAACAAGCCTTCAGGAAATTCCTTTCCCGCCTTGCTCAAGAGTCGGGACTGTCGGCCACCCAGTCTCGACCAGGTCTGACTGTTGCGAGGCATGAAACACACAAGGAGAGTGTTTTTGAGCTGGGCACCCCCTCGCAAGATTGGGGTGCATCACGCAATCCGCCTCAAAAGAGGTCAGACTGGCATATTGTCTTCACAGAGAAGCCCTGAGGTTCATGTGCCCAGGACCGTGGGGGGTGGGCCCCCAATGGGGAGAGGCACGCAGAATTCCTTTTAAAGAATGAAGTGTTCTCCCTGGCACCCCCAGGAGGTTGGTGTTCTTGCTCCGCCACCACTGGTGTTTCGGGCAACTCCAGTCTCCAATAAAATGTTAGTTCTTCGGGTTTTTCCTGCCGTGTTTCAGGATGCCGAACATCTAACATCCCCCCCGTTTAACCAAGCCGCTGAGCTTTGCCCCTTTCTGAGAAACTGGCAGCGTGGAAGCTACTGCCAAGTATATCTCCTTGGGCACTAAGCACTGTACAGAGAAACTACAGGATTCAGTTCTCACATCACCCTCCGCGTTTCAATGGCGTGGTCTCCACTTCCATGAAACCGGAAAGTGCAAGAGGAACGGGGGGCTGCGTCCAATTTTTTAGATTTTGCGGGCTTTACCGCTATCTAAAAATAAATCAATGGAAATATTGCCACAACACAGGAGGTTCCTGAGGTTCGCTTTCGGGGGCGAAGCTTACCAGTATCGGGTCCTTCCATTTGGTCTAGCTTTTTCACCCACACATATACAAAATACATGGATGTAGTTCTGGCTCTTACGACTCCAGAGCATCCGTATTGAATTACATGACTGGCTGGCCCAGTCTCAGTAGCTAGCGCTTCGACATCAGCATGTCGTTCTAGCTAATCTTTGTTTCCTAGGATTGAGATCCAATGCCATGAAAGCATGCTCTTTCCTGTTTAGAGGACAACATTTTTGGGTGTCACATGGAATTTGAGCGTAAGCGGGCACAGCTGTCTCCCGCTCGTGTCGAATCCATTCTCAACACCGTCAAGGAAATCAAGCTAGACCAGAAAGTGACCATCACTTTCAGAGATCTTAGCTCTCATGGCAGCTGTATCCACGGTGACACCTTTGGACCTTCTGCACATGAGAGCATTTCAGTTGTGGCTAAGAACCAGGGGATTTTATTCTAGGGCCAATCCCCAATAAGGGCTACGCGCCAGGTGCTTCGTACCCTTCCTATGTGGTTCAGACCCCGGTTTCTGACTCTGGGTCCCACTCTAAGTTCGTCTTGTCGTCGCAGATGCTAACGACAGACGCTTCCCTCATGGGCTGGGGTGCGGTCTTAAATGACCGTCCAGCCCAAGGGAGCTGGAGAGGCCATCTTTTTGCGCGGCACATCAATTGCCTCAAAATCATGGCTCTATTTCAGGCCCTAAAGCACTTCCTCCAGCAGTTGAGACTACCATGTCCTAGTGCGGGTGGACAACACTATGGCAGTCTCATATATTAATCGCCAGGGCGGACTGTGCTCGCGCCGCTAAATAGCTAGCGCACCAGATTCCTGTCCCTCAGGGCGATTTACATTCTGGGAAAATTTCATGTAGCGTAGGTGAACCTCTTTGCCTCGCAAGATCAGCAAATGTCCCCTTTACTACTCTCTGACTCTAAGTCAAGCTGGTCTTCCTGCCAGCATAATTAAGACTATTCTAAGTACTAGGACTGCCTCCCCTTAAATAGAATGTATTTTAAAAGTTGGTGCATGACGAAGCAGGTAGACCCAGTCCACTGCCGAATTGTTTCAGTGCTGGAGTTTCTGCAGAAAAAATTTGTCCTCTGGCTTGTGCCCTTGTTGAACCACTAGAGTCAGCGCCTCAGGTTTCTGACCCTTAAGATGGTTTTTCTAAATGGTGTTACCTCTCTAAGAGGATCGGACAGCTATTGCCCTCTCCTATGAGGCGCGTGGGCTCACTTTGCCTCTAGGAATCAGGGCTCATTCAACCAGGGGAATCGCCTCATCAATTGCATTAGCAAGAGGTATTCCCTTGCAGCAAGTATGTGACACGGAGGGTTGGTCCTCTCCGTACACATTTGCCAACATGCATCCTATTGTTTTGAAGCCTTCTGTCCTCCGCCTTTACAGCTTCGCAGCACGAGAGACATCACTTACTGTGTCCAGTATGTGCTCTTCAGATTTACATCCACTGCATTAGCCAGTGGCATAAGTCAGAGCAGCTTTTACATGTTTTGAAGGCGCAAGCGGCGTGAGAGATGCTATTGCCCTCTCCTATGAGGCGCGTGGGCTTACTTCGCCTCTAGGAATCAGGGCTTATTCAACCAGGGGGATCGCCTCATCTATAGCACTAGCAAGAGGTATTCCCCTGCAGCAAGTGTGTGACATGGAGGGTTGTCCTCTCCGCACACATTTATTACATTTATAGTTTGGATGTTCATGCTACTCCGGGCTCACGGGTCCTCGAGTAAGCTACCCAGACATAGTTCTGAGACCTTCTTGGCCTTGTGCGCACACGCTACACAACCTTGGAGTCCAGACACTGGCAGTGCGGCGGCGTTGGCACTCTCGTTCCCATAGCGCTTTCACGCAGCATCGAGTGTAGCCTTTGAAAGGGAACGTCTCGGGTTACTTTGCTGTAACCCTGTTCCCTGAAAAGGCGGGAACGAGATGCTGCGTCCCAATGCCGCACTGCCTATGTGACCGGACGTTCGTTCAGACAAATCAATCTGAGGAATGTTTCCGGTTCACTCCTATTTATAACCTGCAGGTGCGTCCTATCAGATGACGTCACCTGACCGAGGTTATAAAAGACAAAAATTTGGCGTGTTTGGTACACACATGCTTCACAACCGGCAACATGACAAGATGTTCCCATAGCGTTTTCACGAAGCATCTCGTTCCCGCCTTTTCAGGGAACAGGGTTACAGCAAAGTAACCCGAGACGTTTCCCATAGTGTTTTCACACAGCATCGAGTGTAGCCTTTGAAAGGGAACACACAGAGGTCTCTCCTCTGCCCCCATCCCCCCCCCCCCCCACACACACACACAATCTCTTTCAAATAATATATTAGAACATAAATTCATAGGTTTATGGTTTACAAATTACAAATTATAACAAATGAATTTAATTATAAAATAAATTATATGTATTTTTCATATACATGTATATTTTTATATTGCTTATTTTATAATAAAAATCATTTTCTGTAATTTTTCACCACAAACTATTTATTTAGTGTAATTTTTGATAAATAATTTATTATTTGTACATTGACAAAAAACAAATTATTGTTATTAGTCAATGTACAAATATGCCATAAAATAATAATTTTGATAAATGTGCCATAAAATAATAATTTGGGGGGATTTGTATTAATCGTCTCGACTGCTGTCAAGTGCCTAGGGTTAATTATAATAGTAATAATATATTTGATAATAATAAACCTTTGAATGTATGTCCTAATATAATATTTAATAGAGATTATGTAGGGGGGCAATCCGTGGCAGGAGGGCATTTGAGCGCATAACACCGGTTTGTGTCCGCGGTAAAGTTAGTTTTATATTCGCATCTCCGAATTCAATAGCTGCGTAAATAAACCCGCGAATAAGATACCCACATATATTTTCTCTCTACATTGTCTTTAAGCTACATCCGCCTTAAATTATACATGTTTAAAAGCATAAACACCATTATACTATGATTTGGGGATCATCGCAAAATCCCGCACACCAACAAAAAGCGTAGAACGATATTGATCTTTGCTTCTGTTCAGCGCCTGAAGGATCAAAAATACACTGGAAACTAGAAATGCAGGACTAGTACTGCCTGATAAAATATTAATGTTTAACAAAAATACATAAACATCAGCATACACATTCACACTTACCACCAAGCTGGAGCACCTGGGACTCAGCTCATCTATGTGTCAGTGGATCTCCAACTTCCTAACTGGCAGACCACAGGCAGTAAGGATGGGCGGACATGTCTCAGCCTCCCTCACTCTCAGCACTGGAGCCCCCCAGGGTTGTGTTCTGAGCCCCCTGCTGTACTCTCTGTACACCCACGACTGCGTGGCCACTACCAGCTCCACCACCATCATCAAGTTTGCTGACGACACTGTTGTGGTGGGCCTGATCACGAACAACGATGAGACGGCCTACCTGGAGGAGGTTGGAAATCTGGAGAACTGGTGCCAGAGAAACAATCTCCTCCTGAACGTCAGTAAGACAAAGGAGCTGATAGTGGACTTTAGTACAAAGCAGGTGAGGAACTACCAGACCCCCGTCATCAACAGGAGCCCAGTGGAGAGAGTGGACAGCTTCAGATACCTCGGTGTTCACATCACGCAGGACCTGGCATGGTCCTGTCACATCAACACCGTGGTAAAAAAGGCCAGACAGCGTCTCTACCACCTCAGACGCTTGAGAGACTTTAGACTGCCCTCCAAGGTGCTCAGGAACTTCTACTCCTGCACCATCGAGAGCATCCTGACGGGAAATATCACGACCTGGTTCGGGAACAGCACCATGCAGGACAGACGAGCTCTACAGAGGGTGGTGCGATCAGCTGAGCGCATCATCCGCATCGAGCTCCCTGACCTGCAATCGATTTACAGCAAGCGGTGCTTGACCAAGGCCAGGAAGATCATGAAGGACCTCAGCCACCCCAATAACGGACTGTTTACTCTGTTGCGGTCTGGGAAGCGATTCCGCTCCTTGAAGGCCAACACAGAGAGACTGAGGAGGAGCTTCTTCCCGCAGGCGATAAGGTCTCTCAACCACAACCACACCACTATGCAGAACTACACAATATTTTCATAATTGGTCAAATCTATCAATCTTCTTACATCCATGAACACTATGGACAATTACACGCTCACCTTCCTTCATATATAAACTACATGTCGTACGTTACATCCTGGACCATTGCACAAAGACACTTAATAACCTTGCACACCTACCTTCACAACTACACTACATTTTACAGTTTTACGTTTACATCCTGGACCAGTGCACAAAGACACTTTAATAACCTCTGCACTAAGACACTTTGCTCTATGCATATTTGCACACACCGTACAGTATATTTCAATTTGCACAGTATATTTCTATTTTGTACATCATATTTCTATTTTTATTTCTAGTTCTATTTTTTTCCCAGCACATTTCTATTTTTATTTTTAGTTCTATTTTTCCTAGTTTAATTTAATTTTTTTATTTAATTTCTATCGTATTTCTTTTATTCATATTTATTTCTTATTTGTAAAATTTAACTCTCTTTTAGGGTCAATGGCAGTCGTATAATGCATTTCACTACATTTCGTACTGTGTATGTTTGTGTATGTGACAAATAAAATTTGAATTTGAATTTGAATAAATAAAATGACATATATAATACCGAATGTTTCCTTATATATTGTTCCTCTGTAATTAACATGCCGATGTTAAACCGTTATTGTTGCACTATGGTTCCACTTTTTCTCTGATGTTATTTTAATTTACTTGTATAAATGATCCATTTATTTGCGTGTGATTGTTTAGTTTCGAGTGTCCGGTCTTTATTGTATATAAAGAAAAGCATGAATTAGAATAGGTACTTTCCTATAATTTTCCACTAATTCCCTCCCGTTCATTGCGCCCCACCTGTCATGTCTGTATTCCCCACTAGTGGGGCACCACACACTTTGAGAACCACTGCATTAAGCCCTTGGAGAGCATGCTTTAGTATGCTTGCACACAAACACACACTCACAATGAAAACAAAAGATCTGAGGAATGTTTCCGGTTCACTCCTATTTATAATCTGCAGGTCCGTCTCATCAGATGACGTCACCCTACCAAGGTTATATAAGCCAAAATTTGGAGTGTTTGATACACACATGCTTCACAACCGGCAACACGAAAAGATATTCCCATAGCATTTTCACGCAGCATCGAGGGTAGCCTTTGAAAGGGAACTGTAGTGTGTTATTCCTAAAAATAAGGTCCTGTAGTGTGTTAATTTAATAAAATAAGGTAATTAAAGTACATTTCGCTGAACTGAGAGCGTAGTGTGCTAGTTGATTTCTGATTCTCTGTTCCTTGTCAGAGCAGAACAGAGTAATGAAACATTAATACAGAATTCACACACTTTTGCACTCAAAATATAGATTAAACATAGTTGCACGAGTAATATTTTTCTGTGTTGCTGCTTTTTGATGTTCATGCACAATCAGCATCACTTATTTTATGCCAACATTAACACCATCAGTTGTCAGATCAGAATAGTTTCTGTTCTTTTCTTAAGATGCAGTTTCTTTTGTGGTTTGCAACACTTTTGTCAGTGGTGTCAAAAGTATTCACATTCATTACTTGAGTGAAAGTATAGATACTAGAGTTTAAAAAGACTTCTTTAGAAGTTGAAGTATCAACTTAAGCTTTTTACTCAAGTAAAAGTGTAAAAGTACTGGTTTTAAAACTACTTAAAGTATAAAAGTAAAAGTAATGTAAGGGGGAAAAAAAGCAACGTCTAACCTTCTGGTCCATAATGTCCATGCCACACTTCATGGTGTTGTAGTCAGTGACTGTGTTTGGCTTCCTCTTTCTGTTATCCCCAATCTCAACTATGTTGTGCATGGTGCTGAGGATGCAGACGGTCTTCCCCCGCTTGGACGCATAAACTGTGAGTGTAGTGCCAGTTGTTGAAAACACCTGATAAGTAAGATAAGAAAAGATGAAACGTTATAGTCATTGCACTTTTATATATAGTATAATAGCACAATGAAATTGGGAGCTCTTGCTCTAGGTTCAAAATAGAAAAGGAAAAATAACACAGCACTTATATAAATGCTTATATTATTATAGATCAAATAAATAATACAGCACTTTATATAAAAATAGATAAAAATAACGACAACATACCTGTGTGGTGAATTCGTTGCGGTCCGAAGATTGTTTGGCTGATTGTGGAAGCTCACAACGAATCTTGTTTATGGTGCCAACAAGGGTAGCTGAGCAGTCGTCCAGCAAGTGACAATGAAGTTAAGTAATTGTCAGTGGTAACAGTCCTTCCCTTGTCCATGAAAGGCTCCATCAGCTTCATGACCACATTCTCGGACAGTCTCTCCCCAGAGGGACGACTGAGGTCCTTGCCAAGATAAGGGATAGCGTTGCACATGTATTTTGACTTCAAGTCACTGTAAGGGTCCTCCACTAGAGGTCACTGTTTTTATTTTGTAGTTTTTGTTGGCCGACTCAGTTTCCCAGCAGGCACCTCGGTCAGGTGATGCAGTGCACACCTGAACCGAGGTAGCCATCAATCAATCTATAAATAGCTGTTTAGACTGAGAAACTGGGTCGAGCATTTTTGGTAATACCACTGTCAGTTATGTGGGCATTTTGGTTTGTTTTGTTATCTGTTTAATTTGTACTTTGATTTTAGTTGTGTTGACTTGGGCTCTCTTATTGGCAATGTCTCTGTGTATGTTTTGTGTGTCGGTGTTTGTGGAGCTGATTCAGTCCTGTCCTCCTGTGTTCTTGTGGTTAGCTAGAGCAGGTAAGCAGTTAGGTGTGTGTGTGGCTAGGAGCATGATTAGCTAAATTCTATGTTGAGTTATAGTACAGTTACAGTACTAGCATGCTTCTAGCCATAGCCCCTCTGTGTCTCTAGCTGTCCTGTGTTTCCTACCTCCCTAGTTGCCCAGTGAGCCTAGCCTTTGAGTGTCGCCTAGCCTTTGAGTGTCGCCTGGCCTAGCCACTGAGTGTCGCCTGGCCTAGCCACTGAGTGTCGCCTGGCCTAGCCACTGAGTGTCGCCTGGCCTAGCCACTGAGTGTCGCCTGGCCTAGCCACTGAGTGTCGCCTGGCCTAGCCACTGAGTGTCGCCTGGCCTAGCCACTGAGTGTCGCCTGGCCTAGCCACTGAGTGTCGCCTGGCCTAGCCACTGAGTGTCGCCTGGCCTAGCCACTGAGTGTCGCCTGGCCTAGCCACTGAGTGTCGCCTGGCCTAGCCACTGAGTGTCGCCTGGCCTAGCCACTGAGTGTCGCCTGGCCTAGCCACTGGGTATCCCTTGTCCTGTGTTTCCTCTCCCCCTATTGTCCCAGTGCGCCTAGTTTTAGAGTGCTGTCCCTCCTGACTGGGGAGTAACGACTAGCTTGTGAGTGCCGCCTCGCTTAGTCTTGGAGGGCTGCCTCGCCTAGCCACTGGGTATCCTTTGTCTGTGTTTCTGTGCCCCTATTCCCTAGTGTGTTTAAGCTATTAGGTAAGTATAGCTTAGTGCATGTTGGGGCTAAAGACATGCTTAGCTAGGTGTATGTGTAGCTGACTGCCATGGTTAAGCTTAGCTTAACCATGTTTAGCTAAAAGCCATGCCTAGCTGATTGCCATGTCTTTAGCCCTCGTCCTGTCCCTCTCTTGGTCTCCCGTGTCTCTAGTGTCTCCCGCGTCTCCCGTTCTCTCTAGTGTCTCCCGTTCTCTCTAGTGTCCAGTTTCAGCTCCACGCCTCGTTTGTGTCCTGTTATGTGTTTGTCCCCCTGCCGGTGTCTCGCCACAGGACGTGTTACGTGTCTCCCTTTGCCTGTGTCTCGCCACAGGGCGTGTTACGTGTCTCCCTTTGCCTGTGTCTCGCCACAGGGCGTGTTACGTGTCTCCCTTTGCCTGTGTCCCGCCACAGGGCGTGTTACGTGTCTCCCTTTGCCTGTGTCTCGCCACAGGGCGTGTGTTACGTGTCTCCCCCTGCCTGTGTCTCGCCACAGGGCGTGTGTTTGTTCCCCTGTCTGTGTCTTGCCAGAGAGCCCCTGTTAGCACAAAGTTAAGTATGGTTTAAGTTTTTGTTCCTTTGTTTGTATCTTTATTTATACTTTGTTTAACCTTTATTAAAAGACTCTTTTTTGGTTATACCACCCCTCTGCCTCTATGCCTGCTCCTTCCGCCCACGGCGTTTAACACCTGCCAGCAACACCCCGGTCATGACAGTCACATGCAACCCAAAACTTGATTCCAAACTTGTCAGGTTTTGTGGCAATGTACTGCTGGAAAGGACAGCGAGACTTGGTTGGAAAAAGTTGCTCGTCGACAGTGATGTGCTGGCCCGGGTTGTAAGACTTGATGCAGTTAGTAACAAACATCTGCCAAACGTTTGAGATTGCTGCGAACTTGTCCGTTGCTACCCATTGAGTGCGTGTGTCCTTGTCATCGAAGCGTAGGTATTTCATGATGTCCTGGAAGCGGTTTCGGGCCATCGTGCTCCTGACGTGCGAGATCCCCAATGTTGCCGACCATGCATCAGCCAGCGACGGAATTCTGATCACCCTCCTCCAGAGAAGGATGGAGATGAACGCCATCAGTTTATAGACAGACATGTCCCAATCTGCTTCCATCCTGCGGCCATACTCAACTGTACATTTTCTTATAGTGTACTCAACCGTACATTTTCTTATAGTGTGAAGGATGTCCCAACTCACCAAAAACAAGAAGCTCTGCAAGCGATTTTTGATAGTTCTTCTGACTTCTCCTGTTGGCTCTCCATCACATGTATATGTTTCTAGTTGGCCGTGAGGGAGCGGCCTCCCTACTTCTTCCTCAACCCACACTGTGCCATCTTTTGCCGTCTTATAGCTGGAATTCTTCTGTGTGGTCTGTGTCTCCAGCCAACTTTTCTTCTTAAGAGGAGTTCTACTTTCTAACCCGGAACACATCTCATCACCTGAAGACATGTCAGAGTCCGAACTCTCTTGCAAGTGAATGGATACTTCCCCATCATCCGAGTCACAAGAGTCCATGTTTTGCAGCAGAGCCAAAGCCTCAGCAGAAGTGTAATGTCTTGGCATCTTTGCAGCTTGTTCGTACCGATAAGTTCTTGAAGATTGTGCATGTAGTAAACTATCCCTTTTATTCCCAAGTTTAGCTTGTCATCAGTTCCTTGTGTGAGGTACTTTAGAGTACACTTCTTGGGGGGAAAGGGAGTGACACATTACAATAGGCCACCAATTTACAAATTAATTTTGGTCACATATTATTGTAGAACAGTTTGTGCTGATTACAAGAAAAATACAGGTTGGTCAATAATATGTTATAAATAGCTGAAAAAAAGCACAAATATCAGAACATGTCCAAACATCTCAAGGGCCCCAAAATCACCTCGGGTCCCAGAGGGTTAACCACATAAGGCATATTTTAGGTTTCAAACATTTAATTACACATATGTACTAGTAAAACAACACATGTTTGTAAAATACACAAAGATGTCTATGGAAGCAACAATAACAACCCATTTAAATCTAATTTGCTCATGTGTTTTATTTATAACAGATACACATAGTGTAAGTAACTATAAAGTTCACTCTATTCTTCACACATATTTAGGATAAAATAGAATGAAATGATGGATGAAGTGTGTAAGCATATAGTATTTCACCTTTCATGTTTGTTATTCAATACTGCTGAATACACCTAACCTTCCTGAAAAAAAAAAACTTTGTTTTTTATTTATATTATGTTTATTTGTAATGTGTATCTATTCAAATAACAAAGATAAATTGACACAGATTTTTTTCTTTGCTCATTCTGCTCTTTGCTTTATTTTATACTTTGTTACCTGAAAGGCTTTCTTTTTATTAAAAAAAAGTCTAATTAGTTTGTGTGTACGGCTCAGACAACTTGCAGAATAGTAAAATCAATGAGAAAGAATCATGATGTAATATATATAATGTCTTTGACCTTCATTATGTACATTTAAATTATTATATATGGTATGTGGTTTATTTTGATAGGTTAACTGTTTTTGTGGCGTTTAGTGCTCCTCAGCGTGTTTAGAGAGAGAGATCACATCACACATACGCTTCTTCCACTCAACTCTTTAGGTGGATTTTTCCCTGGTTTTTGTTCTCCTCTTCGATTTAAATATGGTTTCCCAGCGTCCTACAAAGCTTTTCTTACTCTGCCCTTCCATTTGTGGGGGGAAGGGGAGTGACACATTCCAATCGGCCACCCATTTACAAATAAATGGGAGTCAAATGTCGGTGATTAAGTTTTGAGTTTAAAACCAGGCCATTTGGCCTACCTCTGGTAGGGCTGGAGGGGTCAGAAAAACCTGGTAGTTTTAGTTTTAAGGATAAAAGCTTAGGCTGTGCCACGGGCCTATATACTGCACCTCATAAAAAAAAGAAAAATGTGTTGTTTTTTTTGTTGTATTTTTTGTAATGTAATGTAAATGTACATCCAAGCTTAGCTGCAGGAATCTGTGAGGGCAACATACAAGAAAATTAGTGCACCCAGGGCAGGCTTAGTAACAATTACCCTTGTATGGTTGTCTACAATAAACATTAGTGCTGTCAGAATGAAGGATTAATCCAAGTGATTAATAAAAAAAAAATGTATGGTCTTCCTGGCTACCAACCTCCTAGCTGGTGCTTGGTTGTGACATTTCGCTCGAATCTTGAGTCTCTATCACGGACATCTTCGTCTACTTATTACAACCTTATCAACCGAAAATGCTATTTTATTTAAACGTCCTTGCTAGAGTGTGTGACGTGACGTCATGTGCAGGTGCGATGGATCGCAATAGGGTGTCGGAATGGTATGTTTGTACACTGAAAAAAATAATAGGTAAAATGTACTCAATTTTTCTTTTGCAAGTTTTTGCACTTGTGAAAATGAGTAAAATTTACTTTAAAAAATTGAGTAAAACTAACAAAGTAAATAATTACATATAACAGGGCCTCTTTAAATTAAGTAGTATTTACTTACTGATCTGATGTAATTAATTGATATAATTAAGTAAAACTATTTTCTATTTTAAGTAAATTTTACTAGTTTTATTCAGTCAGTGTTAATTATTTTAATTTACTGGTGTCTCAGTGGTGTTTCGCCTGCCATGCGGAAGGCCTGGGTTCAATTCCCAGTCAGTGCCCAAACCCCCCAGTGGTCGCAGTGCTGGTCCCAAGCCCGGATTAAA
The DNA here is from genome assembly GCF_024256425.1 of Clarias gariepinus. Classification (NCBI taxonomy): domain Eukaryota; kingdom Metazoa; phylum Chordata; class Actinopteri; order Siluriformes; family Clariidae; genus Clarias; species Clarias gariepinus. The sequence continues at coordinate 842,548 of NC_071108.1, read as the reverse complement.
TGCGAGGGTTGCGTCAGGAAGGGCATCCGGCGTAAAACCTGTGCCCTTGCCGGAAGCAGCCGAAAGACCAACAACATTTAAAGGAATTAATATGCCTAATATTTAAATAGCTCAAGCAGCAGTAAAGTGCAATGACATTTTTGATTATAAAACTTTTGCATATTCAAGCCTTTTTACCTTACATGTCTATACAAAGACTGGACATAATCTTAACTAAAGCAAGTATTAGACCAAATATTAACAGACTGCTTTTACAAATAAATCCTGTCTTTCAAGTAAATTCATCAAGTCCATGGCCAAGTGCTCTTTTTAAAAAATAGTTTAAACTTCCAATAAACATTTTTCAATAACAAACTGCATATTTTGAAATACTCCTTTAATACAAAATTTTGTTTTATTAAAACCATTTTTCAAAACATTTTTATCAAATTATTGAATTTAATATGCAAACTCTGTTAGTTTAAAAAAAATGTTTTACTATTTTTTTGGACTCCACCGATATTTCTTCCTAATTTAGTAGTGTCCAATTCCTCCGTGTGTGGCCAAATGTGAGCCATCACAAAAGGTTTCATAAGTACTCCTAGAACTATACACATTCTTTAACATTTTGTCATTCTTTTCCAATACCTGTGGCAATGTTTTCAAAATTGGAACATTCTGGAATGTTTTCATCTAGTATATGGGTCATTGACGGATAAGACTTTATAATAGGCAAATTTTTAAATACCAAAAATATGAATATGTTTGGCCATTTTCTAAACATTTGGAATGTAGTGTACACATGCCTTTATAAAGAAAAGTAAAAAAATTGTCATTTTAGTGTTTTTACACTTAAGTTAATAAAACATAGCTTAAAAAAAGTCATCTGGAGCGACCGTAATATATCTCAGAATTCACATTTTTATGTATCATTAAGACTAGTTGAACTCATATCAGTAAGTAGATAAACTGATGAAGAAAGATAAACTTTAGTGCCCTTTCATTTTATGAAAACCATTATTTCACAAGTTTGACAGGTGTAATTTTAAAAGACAGATGGTTTTAAGTGCTCAAGTGAGTGGGGAGTATGCCTTTATTTTATGAGATGCAAAAGTTGAATATATATTAAAAACACAGGTCACTGTTTCATACTATTTTAGATAACATCAAAGGTGCTCAAAGTGTTGTTTTTCTGAATGGTGACTTACTGAGTTACAAACAAGACACCTAAAAGAGACGGCCTGCCCTGCATCCTGTAACTCTCTGTGATCCCGGGACAAATTAGATTTAGAATCCGAAAACTTTATTGATCCCGCAGGAAATTGCCTATGTGATGACTGCCATAACACACAAAGACACAGAGACACAAAAACAATATTAAATAAAAGTTAATAAAATAGAATAAATCTAATTAAAATCTGTAAAAAGAAAGCAACCACAATAAAATATACAGACTTTGCTACACACAATATCTATCTGTAAGTCCCGCAGCTGAGTGAAAAACTACTGACATAAGTGGAGGTTTAGTATAAGTTATTGCACTTTAGAAAATTAGTGGTAAATAAATAAAATGAGAACACAGTGCACTATAAGTCCTGAAGCTACAAGGACAATCTGAGTATGGACAAAGAAATAAGGGGTTTTGTGTGCTGTGCCAGTGTTTCAGTCTGTAATGTTTTAGCAGTTCTGATTTTTTTGATGCAGTAAAGTTAAATTTTTTGCATAGCCACATACTAAACAAAGTTCGGTTATACTAAAAAGCTTGCTTAATTAATAAACTTTAGTGAGGACTGAAGAAAACTAATTGTCTTTTCTGTTTTCACTCCCAACTGGTCCGTAGCAAAGATAATAAAGCTGAAAGAATTCACATAAGAAATATATTCCGCAATATAGAAAACATAAAAAGGTAGTTAAAGTTACAAAGAAAATTATGTAATTTTGGGAATTCACTCTCACTCATCGTCTATACCGCTTTATCCTGTATTCAGGGTCGTGGGGGCCTGAAGCCTATCCCAGGAGACTTAGGGCACTGTAAGGATTTCTTGAATTTTGCTAGACCCCCTTTGGTCTACTCAGTGCTCCGCCTGTATTCTGCTGTCCCGCCTGAGCTCAGGGAACCCCTCAATGAAGCACACAAGTCAGTGTTCAGTGGGACATTCAAAGTTTATTGTGGGAGACAGGAGTATATATACGCACACACACAAAGAACCAAAGAAAAGGTGGATGTGGGAATGTTTACATCCAGTCTGGAATGCTTTTAACAGATAAGGTAAGGAAGTACATAAATTTAGGAGTAGCTCTGCATTTACGAGCGTTCAACAGTTTTACGACCTTTAACATAAACTTCCATAGGATGTGTTTTTTGAAAGCACAGCTTATGTCGTGAGAACAGGAAGAAAATCACTCTGTTCTCATGCACACAGAATATCATGAAACACACTAAGAATTAAATATTTCCTACAATTCCCCCCTTTTATTCATAAGAAACATCGTTGAATAAAACTCAGAGCTTTTAAGAAGTCGCTGGCAGACAATAGGCCATCGGACGCGGCGCAGGAACATTCCCTGAAACATACTCATACAAAGAATTTTGCACACAGCGAAAAATACACAGAAACATGACAGGTTGAGTGCAAACTCGTGTGTGTCAAAAACCTTGTTCACAATGTCAAACTCATAAATAACTACTAGTGGTGAACTATTGCCTTTCTTGACGCTACAGTGCTCAGAGTGCGGGCACGCCCAATCTGCACTCGTCCCACCTCACGAGGCGCTAAGACACCACCAGGAATGGTACACTAATAGCAGAAGTAAAGTCGACCCGTGGCAATCCAAGGCGATCCCTCTGTGTCACGTCACTCCATCAAGGTCACGTCATGGGTTGGACATCACTGCAGCACGTCTTTAGTCTAGGAAACAAAAATCACAGAGACAGAAAGATAATAATACACACGCATTTATTCATCTTTTGGTCTCACGCCGACAGGACATCTCTTCAGCCTAGTAGCATGAATCCACTGTGGAAAAAGATCAGTTAGGATAGCAATACGAGTAATTGCGATTATTTCTGCTGGTCCGTCATATTTACAATCTCCCAGTTTTCTGGGGGTCAAAGATTTTACCAGAACAGTATCTCCCACATTAAAAGGATGTGTGGGTTTTGTTGAGGGTATTAAAGTCACATCAGCAATTTGTTCATAATGTTTAGTTAGAGTATCTATTAGAGCAGCAGAATATTCAGCAATATGTACATCAAGATCAGTTGTTCCTATCGCGGGTTTACCTTTCCTCCATGGCACGGGAAAGGGTCTGCCAAATATAATTTCATATGGTGACATGTGCACGTCTTTTAATGGTGTCATTCTTATTTCAGCTAGAACAGCAGGTAACAGATCAACCCAGTTTTTACTCCCCATGGTTTGCATTGCTTTAGTCAATTTTTCTTTCAGTGTCCTATTTGTTCTTTCTACTATACCTGATCACTGTGGATGATAAGGAATGTGAGAATACCAGGACAGTGAAAGATATTTACACAAATCCTGTGTTACCTGTGATGTAAAAGGTGTTCCTTTATCTGAGTCAATAGCATAAGGTACACCATAACGAGATATTATTTCTTTCACTAGGACTCCACCTTTGCATTCTCTCGAGCACACGGAAAAGCTTCCACCCACCTAGAAAACTTGTCTACCAAAACCAGAAGATATTTAAACATATTCTGAGCACACACCAAGCATCTAGATATTAATGAATCAATTGTTCCAAGCATGTTAGCTATGTAAAAGAGTTCTTTCATATCTTCCTTAACCCCCCTTCGCGCGCGATGTGTAACACCATAGAACTCACGCACGAGAAACAGAAGACAATGAGACGGCAGGCACAAACAACCATCAGCACAATACCATAAACTATCAGAAGCAACGTAGGCACCTTGAGCTTGCCAAAAAGAGGAATCATTCTGAAGCTTGTAAAGACAATAAATCTACATCTGGAATCAAAGAGCTAGCAAGAAAGGATGTATTGATCAAATCAGAACCAGAGTCAGGAAAGAAAATCTCTTTTCAGGCTGCTTCTTTAGCAACACTATAAGCTAGCGTATTACCTTGGACGTCCATAGATTCACCAGTTGTTGATGTAGAAGACATATCAGGACGTATACTAGTGGAGTGAACAATCTCTAAGCAGCAGTTATGATCTCTTTCTACTAGCCTGTCATCCTGTGCATTGATCAAGCGTGCCAGAGCATATCTGAGGGTGTCAAAAGAAGAGGTGGATTTTATCTCTAAGTTACTTGTAGGACAAAGGATAATCTCATACCCAGATCCAAGCCTTCATATGTTGTGTTTGAAGGTTCTGTAGCACTTGTTTAACCTGATATAGAGAATACAAAATTAAAGGATGAGAGAGATCAATCTTCTCAGCATCTTGTACCATCACCCCACAGGTGGCCACAGCCCTGAGACAGGCAGGCAAACCTTGTGCCACAGCATCTAAAGTTTTAGATAAGAAAGCACATGGTCTCACTCCCCCCCATGTTCCTGTGCCAATACAGCAATAGCGGTGCCCCGTGCTCACAGACCTTTAGATGGAACGGTTTTTGATAGTTAGGCAGGCCCAGTGCTGGAGCAGAACATAGGGCCTTTTCCAGTTCGGCAGTCCCAGGAAAAGCCATGAAAGCATGTTTAGTGCTCGGACGTTTAGTGTCGATGATAAGCTGAATTCGTTCCTTTAAGAGCCTTCTTTGACCTTGGGAGAGTTCAAAGCCCAGGTATTTTACAATGTCTCTGCAAAACTGTAATTTAGTCTTAGATACCTTGAAACCCTTCTTTGCCAGGTGTTTCAGGAGACAAGTGGTGGCTTCTTCGCAGCGGCGGACACCAGTAAAACATCTGCGTGCAATAGGACAACAGAATCAGTGGGGAGAGTTAGATCACCAAGTGCATCTCTTACTACAGCCGAAAAAACATTTGGGTAGTCAATTAACCCTGCAGAAGACGAGACCAGGTGAACTGACGCCCCCTGTGGGTGAAGGCGAACAATGGCTGTGTCTGCCCTTCTACAGGAACACTGAAGAAGGCAGAACAAAGGTTAATAACAGAAAAATGCAAATGATGACAAGGTCTAGAGAAAACAATGGACAGCACATCAGGCACAACAGGTGCAACAAGGATAATTATGCCATTTATTTTTCTCAGATCTTTTGTAAATCTCCACATACCATCAGGTTTTAGTACTGGATTAACAGGTGTGTTATAAGAACTTACACATGGTTTAACAACACTCTGCTTGAGCAGTGAGCTTAAAATCTCATCTATTCCTGAGGTAACTCGAAAGTACGAAGTAACATCGCGGGGCTGGAACTCTGAGGGCATCCCTATGCATCATATGCTCCTACCTGCATCCCTGAGAAGGGATTGGGTCTATATTGCTGTTGTTTTTGCACTCTCTACGGCGGTTGCTGGGAAGAATTAGGAGAAAACACCTCATTAGCATCATGCCACTGACCATCATTCAATCGATTATACATATTTTGTCCACTACGTTCCTTATCTCAGGCCTTCATGCGACATTCACAAGCCCAATGACCTTATTTATGACAGTAATAAAAATGACCAGACCTACGGGCTGTACTCTGACCCTGCAGACCTCCTCTACCTCTGTATCCTCCACTTTCCACAGACAAACATGTTTATTTTCTAAAATACCATCTCCTTCTAGTGTTCTCACACGCTCACCTAATTTTTTAATATACATTGTAGAACCATCTGACAATTGAAACTTTAAAATTTTCATGATTTCTGGTCGACAATTATTCAAGAAGGTGGTAAGGAAAAGTGAGTTAGGGTTTGCTTCAGGCAGGGTCATACCATCCAAAAGCGTCCAGGTCTCTCGAAACCTCTCAAGAAACTTTTTCTTTTCTTGTCTACAATTAGTTACCTGTGACAGATCTTGACTAGCTTGCTGACATGCAAGAAGATAAGTAGTTAGCTCATCTTTTAAGAGTTTCATAGCCTCATTAGAATTACCTCGAAGAAAGTCATATTTCCTCTTTTTCCACTACAGCCAATTTGTCTGTTTTAGAGTCTAAGCATTTTACCGTTTTTATCAAATCAGCCTCATCGTACCCATCTCCCAAAACCGATTGCAAAATAAAGCGATAATCCGCACCCACGGGCTGACAGTGCCTAGAAGCCTTTATCAGCATATCAACAAAATTCAAAGCTTTGTTGGGAGAAGAGAGCATCTTAATAATATCCTTCAGCGTGCTTACGAATGGTGGAAGGATTTTTGGACCCTTTGGTCCCAAAGAGAAAACAAACGCAGTGCTTTCTTGTCGAGGTTTGGGGCGAGACCTCTCATCCGGACCTTCATCGTCCGAATTATCATCATCCTCACCATCAGTATCCTCGGGATCATCCGAAAGAGGGCTGTCAGAAGTTCGTCCTGACACCTTCTTGGGAGTCTTTCCCTTTCCTGAGGCACACACTTCCGACGAAGGTGAGCACGGTTTTGTGGGTACGGGGAAGACAGGCACAGATGAGCAACTCACAAAAGGATTTCACATAAATAGTTGTGGTCTTATTACCCATTTTATAAATGTGAATTAACCCGCGACAGAAATAACCAATATCTTCAACAAACAACACACAAAGACAAGTAGCAGGCAACAGAATACAGCTTCCACACTTATGCTTCAGTTCAAGGAACCTTTCAGAAGCGAGCGCGCGCTAAACAGGCGTAAAAGCCCCAAGACAATCCTCCCCCGTACTGTATATGGTCCAGATACCAAAAACCCAGGGAGTGTGCTTGCTCTATGCTTATAGAGAAAAAAATTTAAAGCAGCACTCACCTGATTAGAGGTATCCCAGACAGAGCCCCCAAATTGTAAGGATTTCTTGAATTTTGCTAGACCCCCTTTGGTCTACTCAGTGCTCCGCCTGTATTCTGCTGTCCCGCCTGAGCTCAGGGAACCCCTCAATGAAGCACACAAGTCAGTGTTCAGTGGGACATTCAAAGTTTATTGTGGGAGACAGGAGTATATATACGCACACACACAAAGAACCAAAGAAAAGGTGGATGTGGGAATGTTTACATCCAGTCTGGAATGCTTTTAACAGATAAGGTAAGGAAGTACATAAATTTAGGAGTAGCTCTGCATTTACGAGCGTTCAACAGTTTTACGACCTTTAACATAAACTTCCATAGGATGTGTTTTTTGAAAGCACAGCTTATGTCGTGAGAACAGGAAGAAAATCACTCTGTTCTCATGCACACAGAATATCATGAAACACACTAAGAATTAAATATTTCCTACAGGCACAAGGCAGGGTACACCCTGGACAGGGTGCCAATCCATCGCAGGGCACACATACAGTAGTTGATCAATTGGAATGGTTATTACCGTCGCAGCTCAGCTTACAACACTTACAAAATCACAACACTTACAAAATCACAACGTTTTTTCGTTATTGTGAGTGCGCTTAAATAAAAGTTGAGTCTTATAAAGGCCATGTAGTCTTATATAGTTTTATTATATAGTTTTTGCACATTAATCTGACACAGTTTTTTCAGCCTGTCACGGTGTGCGCCCAAATCAATATCGCTCCTCGCTCACTAGTTAGGCGGCCTCCCCTTCAGACATGCGAAGCAGCGGGACCGCAGAATTACACATGACTGGTGAGCTATCGTTGCTATCGTTGCCCGGGCTTGCACCCCGCGCTATAAAATACTCGGGGTTTGTTGGGCTACAGTGGATTTTACTACGCGCTGTGTATGCAGCGCGCGTGCAACAACGCGGAAGTGCGGCATGCAAGCAGGGCAAATGGAACGCGCCCCAGGGACTTCAAAGGAGCGAGAGGTGGGAGGGTGGCGGTACGGCCATCCGCGGAGAGCAGAGTCAGCGCGAGCAGACGGATGGCCATTGCACTCACACCGCGTAGTAAAATCCACTGTAACCCAACAAACCCCAATCATCACCAGCCGTGCCTTATTCCGTCATGTCATGTGGGCATTATAAGCTTTGTATTGAAAACTTCCAACTAAAAAGTGGCAGCTGGCACGCCTAAAAATAGACGCAGGTTATTTTTTTAATAGTCTAAATAAAAACCCTCCGATTTAATTTCCTATAGTCTAACCAGCGCTCAACCGCACGCATAGTTTTCCCGAGCGTGAGGAATTTTTTTGTGCTAAATAATGTTTATGCAGTATAAGAATTCCTATTAATCCTGGGTTGTTCTTTTAGTGTCACTATAGTGCTTTACAATGCCAGACAACATTCAAATACAAATGATTCACCCTCCCCAGGTGTGAATCGGCTGTTCTCACCTATACATTTAGAGGAACTGAAATGCACTTCTCCCCACTTTAAAAACTTCTTGAATCTGAGGCTCTTCTGGAGACTTTTAGTGATTTAAATTTGTGTAATTTTAATCTCCTGGATTCTAGATTCTAAAGTTGACATTGTTACCTTTTTTAATCATTGGAATCAAAGAACTTGTTATTTTTCCTTATGATAGCATAAATTGCATTGTTTTTAATCAGTCTATACACAATAATATTATTTGGTATTTATTTATTTATTTATTTTTTAAACGGGTATGGGGGCTATCTTGGTTCATTAATCTCCGTGCCTGGTTTAGGTTTAGTATTCAGTGCGCATCTGTTATATTACAACTATCATAACACTTAAATACCTTTTATCGGGGGTTAAGTGACTGATGTGCCTAACATTTTTCAGCTGAGCCTTTGTTTCACTGAAAACGACCGCGACACCCCTCTCTCTCTCTCACACACACACACACACACACACACACACAGAGCCGACCAAATCATTAGCACGTCCCTCCCCCAAACAGCACAGACATTTACTTTCTATCCATTTACTTACACCTGAACTGAGTTGTTTAAGTAACATGGGTCGAACCCGTTACAAATCATAACAGTCTACTGCATTTCATTCTTATAATAACGCAAAAACACAAGCGGGGCTGAAAGACCGACATCTGCTGACGCAGTAGAACGTCCTAACACTGTTTTAATTTTATGGTCATTTATTTCAGTTAATAAATCTACTATAAATTTAAAGAACACAAGAAATAAGATGACACAAATCCATACACGCTTTTTTTTCTAATTACAAGTGATAAAATTAAAAGGCTCACTGTGTTAACATTTATTGTGCTTAAATTTGATCCTAATAAGATTTGATTTAATTTAAATTCTAGAACAGTGGCAGCTGGAACACCTAAAATAGATGCAGGATTATTTTTTTATAATCTAAATAAAAATGCTTTTTTAAACGTGGGCTATTGTTATTTACATGCAATATTTGTTAATTTAATTTAAATGGGGTTTGGTCTCCGGAATGTTGAGCATCAGGATCCTCTTCTTTACTTTCCTACGTAGAATCAGCGCTTAATCGCACGCATTAAGTTTTGTAAATTCGTTTAATGTTTAATAGTAAATAATGACCCCCGTTGCGCTGTACCACCGCTCGGAAAACCTTATGAAATACAAGTTTAGGACAATTATGATGATCTGCCACGGCGTGCGCGTGCGATGGGTGTACGCCCAAATCTACTATAACTACTCCCTCACTCCGTAGGCTCCCTGAATAGGCAGCAAAGGGACGGGAGCCGCCTATTTGTGCCGGCTGGCGATAATTAACGTTAATATGATCTCGGGCTTGCTCCGCATTATAAAAGCAAGGCGCGGAGGTTTGTCTGAGGTCTGGGAAGTACGTGATGTAATGGAGAATATGAAAAAGGATGTCAGTGGGGAGATGTGACGCGCCCGAGGGGCTTTAAACAAGGACACTAGAATTCCGCCCTTTGATCTCCGCGCTGAGGACAGCGCGAGAAAGAGCTGCGCGAGCTCCCGCGGCACCTTCACTCCCGCACCGTGCCCGCCCTCGCAGCCCCGCTGCCGAAGAGGAAAAGTGTGGTTAGGTTTTTGCGTCAGCGAGAACTCGCGCCGGCCATCGACAGCGGGAGAAGCGCCGTCACGGAAGCGCCGTCACGCGCAGGAGCGCTGCCTCCGCGTGCTCAGTTCTGCCACTCCGCGCACCAACACTTATCGTCAGCTGTGTGCCCGCATGCCAGTGTGGCACAGCCCCCGGAACTGCACATGCACAACCTTTATCCCTTTCTTTCCTTTCTCCCTCCTTCAACACTTTCCTTCCCCATTTTACCTAAATAAATTACCCTTTTCCCTTAAGACCTCGCCTCTTGTCCGTGCTTTATGGTGCCGCCCGTGCAACATGGGTCGAATCCGTTACAGATCATAACAGTCTACTGCATTTCATTCTTCTAATAACGCACAAACACAAGCGGGGCTGAATGACCAACATCAGCTGACGCAGTAGAACGTCCTGACAATGTTATAATTTTTATGGTCATTTATTTTAGTTAATAAATCTACTAAATCTGTCTACTTTTAGCTTACTAAAATTGAGCAATGTGTGCAGGACATAAGAAATTGGATGCTAATTAACTTCCTTCTGCTAAATCCGGATAAGACAGAAGTTCTAGTCATAGGACCGCATACAGCTAGGAGTAAAATTTTAGATCACACCGTAACTTTAGATGGCCTTTCTGTTCCATCAAATGCAACAGTAAAAGACCTTGGTGTGATTATTGATTCCAGCCTTTCATTTGAAGCACATGTAGATAATATTACCAGGATAGCATTCTTTCACCTCAGAAATATTGCCAGAATAAGAAATTTATTGTCGCTAAACGACGCAGAAAAACTAGTTCATGCTTTTATCACCTCTAGGTTGGACTATTGTAATGCCTTACTGTCTGGTTGTTCAGCTAGATGCATAAATAAGCTTCAGCTAGTCCAGAATGCAGCAGCGAGAGTCCTCACCAGAACCAGAAGATATGAGCACATCACCCCTATCTTATCTTCACTCCATTGGCTCCCTGTGAAATTTCGCATTGATTTTAAAATACTACTCTTGACATATAAAGCATTAAATGGTCTCGCGCCGCAGTACCTGAGCGAAATGCTAGTGTCTTACGATCCGCCACGCCTACTTCGATCAAAGGATGCAGGCTGCTTGTCAGTACCGCGTATTATGAAAAATACAGCTGGGGGCAGAGCTTTTTCTTACAAAGCCCCAAAGTTATGGAATAGTCTTCCAAATAGTGTTCGGGACTCAGACACAGTCTCAGTGTTTAAGTCCAGGCTAAAAACCTATTTATTTAGCCAAGCATTTTTATAAATAGATTTTCCATAGGTAAAGGAGCAGATCTGGGGGACTCATGGACGTAGAGTATTATGGTGAACTGGTATGTTTGGATGCTGTCTTCCTCACTCTCATTGATCACTCAGGTTTGCTGACGGTGAGGTGATTGTTTGCTTTACATCTCAGGAAGCCCTCATGTTTGTGTTTCCTTCTGGCTCTCCCTTTTAGTTATGCTGTCATAGTTAGTCCTGCCGGAGTCTCTGCTTGCACTCTACAGTTAATATACATTCACATTATACATTGTGTGACTGTGACCATACCTAACTGCCATCTCTCCTCCTCTTCTCTTCCCCCCCCCTCTTTCTTTTTCCTCTCTCCTCCTGTCCCCCCTTTCACTCTTTCTCTCTCTCTCTGTCGAGCTACACATGTCGTTCCTGAGCTGCCAGTGATCCAGACTCCCTCTGCCCTCCGGACCTGTCTGACCCATCCTGGTGCCCCGCTTCTGGCTGAAGATCTCGTCACATGGATGCCCCGTGTGTCTCTCTGGGATGCGTCTGGTGTCTGGGAATGAGTCTCTCTACCTAGAAAATGGTTCTGGCCTCGACTGGTGTTGGCAACTGTTTCTCTGGGGACTTGACAGTTCGTTAGTTTAGGACTGGAACTTCCTACAAGTCTACCTAGAGTCTTCAAAAACTACCTGGACTCCATATTAACATTAACTGTTATGCTAAACTGCCTGCCACCCTACACACTGTATAAATGAAGATCATTTACTGCTCTCTGTTTTACCCAAATGAGGATGGGTTCCCTGTTGAGTCTGGTTCCTCTCAAGGTTTCTTCCTTTTACCATCTCAGGGAGTTTTTCCTTGCCACTGTCGCCCTCGGCTTGCTCACCAGGGACAAACTGACCATTTTGATCCATACAAATTCACATTTCATACAAACCTAAATAATTCTTTTGACTATGTAAAGCTGCTTTGCGGCAATGAAAATTGCTAAAAGCGCTATACAAATAAAATTGAATTGAATTGAATTGAATACTATAAATTTAAAGAACACAAGATATAAGACGACACAAAACCCTACACGCGTCTTTTCTAATTACACGTGATAAAATTTAAAGGCTCACTGTGTTAACATTTATTTTGTTTAAATTTGATCCTAATAAGATTTAATTTAATTAAAATTCTACATTTGTATCGTCATTTTAGTTCTGTGATTATAAATTTGTTTAACTACAATGTTTTACTTGATTTTATCCGCTACTACGTGCAGTTCTAAAACTCTGTGTCTCATTAATCCAGCAGAGAATGAACTAAGGCATGAGGCGTCAGCCTGTAGTTATATAGCGCCACTCAACGGTAAAAGCCAGCAAACGCACAAAGCCAAACGGTACCGCCGAGCGCGGCGACGGTAGGACCTACATTCCGATTGATTAACCACTGTACATATACACACTCACATACTACTGGCAATTTGGGAATGCCAATTTATTAGAATTAGCCTAAACTGAATGGTCTTTGGACTGTGGGAGGAAACCGGAGTACCCAGAAAAAACCCACCAAGCACTGGTTCAGTCTGTCAGCACTGCATCAGGATATGGGGTGAATAATTGTTAGGGCTCGACATTCACATTTTTCTCCATGCTCACTTCGGAGTAGTGTTTCGCTTTGACCATATAACCAATTTTTCAAACAACGTTAATATTGGTCCCTATAAAAATATTACATGAAATGATAAGGAAAAGTAGTATGGCATGCAAATCTTGATGATGTCTGAAGATTAAGAGCGCACCATGTCTGCTCGGAACAGCGCCATCTTGCTCTCCCCCTACATCTTTTGTAAAACTTAGAGGTTTTAAAATGTCGCGTAAATATGACAAGAAGCCCCGAACAACTGCACAAAATTTCATTTCAACAAAATGCAATTAAACAAAAACATATATCACGGATAAAGTAACACATTCCAGACTAACGCGTCTTTATGTAAAACACGGAGATTTTAAATATGTCGTGTGGTGTAGACTGAAGATTATCAACTCGCGTTTCCAAATGTCCAGAAAATATACAGAATTGAGTGATGACAACTCAATTGCTCAGGGTTAACACAATTACCAAATATATAATGTCCAAAATATTATGCATTTTTAATTATTACTTACCTGTCAAAGAAAACGGAGAAGCACTTTAGAGAAGGTGATGATTGCGGGAGAGCTTTTTTTTTTTGCGCATGCGCTGATTACCTAAAGTCAGCTTAAATTCTACTTGATTTTCTAAAGGTACATAAGTACTTTATTAATTTGTTTAGATTTGTCAAAGAATCATAAGTAACATTTACTTGACTGTTGAAGGTTTAAGATTTGCAAGTCTAAATTAAGTAAATATATAGGTTTTACTTAATACTCTAAAGTTTTCACTTTAACAAAATTATTATTAGTAAAAAATACACTTTTTTTGTTTGTTTTATTTACATAGCCTTACAATCATTTTTTACAGTGTACTTCTCATCCAACCACAATCAAATTCGCTCCATCCGTATGGCGCGATTTATCCGGATGTTTTCTTTTTGTGTTTGTTTGCTTTTTAAATGACAAGCTGAAATAAAATAGGAGTAACGAGGCTATTTTTAAAACATAAGGAGTAGAAAGTACAGATAATTGCGTGAAAATGTAAGGAGTAGAAGTAAAAAGTCAGCTGAAAGATAATTACTCCAGTAAAGTAGATACCCAAAATTTCTACTTAAGTAAGGTAACAAAGTATTTGTACTTCATTACTTGACACCTCTGACTATTGTACATTTTTTCATTGGTTTCTAAAGTAAACATATAACCTATAAACCTTCCTTCTTCTTAACGTCTCTCACACTTCTCACAGCATCATTTTGGTACTAAATCCTCAGGCTGGGCATTAAATCCTCTCCGTTCACAAACCAAATCGCTCCGATAGATTTCATGCCACATTAAAAATATCTGATGAGGGAGGAACCTGTGGACCAGGAGAACCTCACGGTAGTAGCATGGATTGTACATGTCCAGCTTTTTTGAGGGAATGTGCAGGCCCAGTGTCTTCACTCCAATATGCGAGACAGGTTTAAGTCCAGCTTTTTCCAGACATATTCCCATGTAAACGTCATCGATAGGGAGCAAGGTAATGGATTGAGACATGTTGTAGATGATTCTGGAAGTGAATTGTGACAAGAGGTAGCCTCCCCCACTGCAGTATGGAGGATAATGCTTTGATTCATAGATCTGGACTGGGAAGTAGTATTTGCTGGCTGGTTCCATAATTGGCTCCATATATTGCATCAAGTGGCCGGTGAACAGGTGTTTGCTTCCATCATTATCATGTAACCCTTTGAGATACTGCACCATGTTGTCTGTGTTGGCAAAAATGTCGTCATCTCCATTGAGGAGGAAGTGCACATGAGGGCAAAACCTCTCCATCCACTCCAGGAATAAGACCTGCTTCAGCGTGAGGTTGTAAAAAGAATCATGAAAGTCCCACTGAATGATGTCCTGGTACATACGGTTCTCCAGTTCCAGAAGTTTATTGAGTCTTTCCTTCTCTAAACCATTACCTGTGGTGCCTGATATAAACACAGTGCGGATCCACATGCCACTCTGAAGTCTTTCTGAAGCCCATGTTTTTCTCAGAACCTCCCGTCGGTCATAGTTGGGTGGAGAACTTTTAATGACCAGCAGCAGGAAAACCTGTGGAGAGTTCTGAGGACCGCCGCACTTACCGGGAACATTAAGTAGCATCGGGAAATGCCGGCAGTGTCGGTAAAACAAAAAGTTTTTAATCTTTTCTGGCAAAGTGGAAAACCCAGTGATGTTAGACACAGAGACATTTCTCTGACATTTGTGGGACAAATTCTTGGACTGCTCTGGTGACGGCTGTGGTTCAAATTTGTCACCTGGTTTGCCAGTAGTCTTTTGTTGTTTCTTGTTCTCAAAGCCTGTCCGCATCACAAATAACAAACAGAGAGCAGTCGTGCTAAGCAGCAGAGTGGTCCTCAGCTTCCTTCTCCTTGGTCCTGCCAGAGAGACATTAGATTCTAAATCAGGCTTTTATTCAAATGTAAACCCAATACATCAAACACATCATCTGTGAGTTTCTCTCAGAGGTGTCAAGAGTGTGAGAGTAGCACATTGAAATGTGCATAGTATACCTGGAGGAAACCCCCACCAAGCACGGGGAGAACATACAAACTCCATGCACACAGAGACGGGAATCGAGCCTGGCCGGGAATGGAACTCAGACCCTAGAGGTGCAAGGCAACAAGGCGCACCATTACACTACCATACTTACAGTACTACACAATTGCTATCAGTGAATTAATTCAGCAATTCTGTGAAAGCATCATTTTATCACACTAGCTGGGAGCTAAAAGAGATAGAATTTAAATTGCTAAGCATTCGGATTTTACTGTTAAGAAACTATAATTTAAGAGTACTTTTAAAATTTTAAATGAAAATTTTAAACGTTTATTTAGGACTTGGACATCAGCATGGTCCTATGTATTTTTTAATAAAGACAGCAAAACAATATTTAAATTCTTATTATCAAATATACAAGAGTCAGGGTGGACATTTTTTAAGCGTTTTGGGCAGACAATCTGAGCATATAATTTTATAGAAGAACTTTTATTACAACTTTACACAAAAAATTATTTTATCACACACATGTTAAAATTGTTTATGTCCTCTGTCCTGCATTGTGGTTTTTATGTGCACACTGCACCGGGGTGTTAAATATGTTCATGTATTTTGTAATAGGTTTGGCACAAGGGGGGCAACAACAAACACGGACATGTGGCGAGGTCTTATGGAAAAGGGGTAATTTTACTTAGGGAAGGAAAGGGTTAAAGGAGGGAGGAAGGGAAAAAGGGAAGGAAAGGTGTCCACCTGCGGGTCTGGTAAATTTCTGGCAACCACAGCTGTGCGGTAAATTTACGGTTTATTTTTTACAAAGCAGATATTTTTCTGATTTTTAAACTCTATCAACAAAGGTTTAGTAAAATATAAACTGATGCTTCATGATATTAGTAACAAATACCTTCTCTAAGAGTTTCCTTTTTATAAATACAGTATATCATAAATTTTACTGCAATAAATAATATTTTTTGTATATGTTTTTAACTGTAAAATTTAAGGTCTTACTCTGTTAAACTAATTACAGTTTTTCACTGTAAATTCTACGGTTATCCCAAGTTTTGTGAAATACGGTTTTATTCTGTAGCATTTATATTTTCCTGTTAAAATTATGAACATTTTTTACAGTGTAGTTATGTTTAAGACATTTTTTCCATTTGGGCTTTACGCTGAAGGTGTCCGTTTGTGCCTATAGTAATGATTAATAAAGCTGCAGACCGGCTTGTGATAGGCTTCATATGACAAGGTGTAAAACTTACCGCAAATCCACTTCAGAACTTGTACAAGCATGTTTATCTGAAACAATAAAGACGCACAAATATTAAATCATGTACATTAAAGGTAAACAAACAAAACATTTACACCATGAGATTCTACATAAATTAGACATGAATATTTTTTTATTCAGGTCACTGCATGCGAAACTGCTGCTGTATAAATGTGTATAAGTTATTGACATTGAAATTAACCACTGCAGTAAATATTACATTAAATATTGTGATAAATAAACACATACGATCATTTCATTCCCATCCTGATCCTAAATACTGAAACATCACGTCTGTCTAAATCCTGCATTAATTTTGGAAAAGTGACGTTCATTCACAGACACAAAGTCAGTTATAATAACTCTCACCAATTTCTGTAATAAATGTTTCTTGTGTTTTAGTCCAGATGCCCCTTAATAGTTGTCTACCGGAACAGCTTTTAAAACATTTGTTGTAAGTGTAAGTTTTGGTTGTATTATGTCAAGATGTTGTAATGAAACAAAGGTTTCTTTAATAACAACACGATCTCTGTCACATTTAGTCAAGCAGAGTTTATAGTACCACAGAGGAAACATTCCTGAGTGTCCTTGCATGTTATTCACGTGTATTCATGTTATATGAGCTTAAGAACGAAACATTATCAACAGTCTAAACTTTAAAGTTTTATCTAACAGTGCAAACATGACAACAGTTCAAAATATCTGTGATTTAGTCACATTTATCTAAACATTTGTATTTTAATAAATAATACATAAACTGTAAACTAAACACTAGAAACTATTTAAGGCTATTTCTACACATACACTATTATTTTTAGCCTTACATTTTATGTATCAGCATTTTAATTATATTGCTTTTTCGTTCATACAAAAACAACGTGGGCTTCATAGACAATTAGAAGACCTTTGAGGGCAAAACTGGCCTGTTAGGGCGGGACGGTGTCCATCCCACTCAGGAAGGTGCTGCTCTCATTTCCTGTAGTATAGCTCATAGTCTCAGAA
This sequence comes from Clarias gariepinus, assembly GCF_024256425.1. Classification (NCBI taxonomy): domain Eukaryota; kingdom Metazoa; phylum Chordata; class Actinopteri; order Siluriformes; family Clariidae; genus Clarias; species Clarias gariepinus. The sequence goes on along the minus strand of NC_071108.1, from coordinate 824,956 downwards.
GAGGCCTAGTTAATCGGTGACAATCCAGAGCCCAGGCCAGGGAGCAGACAGACAGGCTAAACCAACCGTCTGCTAGCTGCATAGAGTCGTCACTCAGGGTTCACTGTATTGAGACTGTGTCTGTTCCCCGAGCTAAAAACAAATGTAGAAAGACTCAGAAAGTCTGTTTTAGTAATTTAATTAACATAAAGACCACAAACTTGGATCACACTGAATGCGCAGCCGGCACCTCTGATCTGAAGCTAGGACTGTTAAATATTAGATCTCTCGCATCTAAAGCAGTTATAGTTAATGAAATTATCACAGATCAGGAGTTTGATATACTCTGTTTAACAGAAACCTGGATTAAACAGGACGAGTATGTAGCTCTAAATGAAGCGGGTCCTCCTGGATACAGCTACATACACCAGCCTCGGTTAACTGGTAGAGGAGGAGGCGTCGCAGTTATTCACAATGATAATTTGACTATTGTACAAAAACACGGACACAAATTTAATTTATTTAAATTTCTCTATAGTAATATAACAAGTGTAGCTACAAATAATAAGTCAGCTCAGTCTCTTCCACTAATTCTCATTTACAGACCTCCAGGGCCGTACATACTGTAAATACTTTGAATTTCTTAGTGAATTTGCAGATTTCCTTTCAAACCTGGTCGTTTCTGTAGACAAAGTGTTAATTGCTGGAGATTTTAATATTCATTTTGAGAATCCAGGAGACCCTGTGCATAAAGCATTTATGTCTATACTGGACTCGGTAGGAGTAAATCAGTGTGTAGTAGGACCCACTCATAAAGCAGGTCACACTTTAGATTTAATAATATTCCTCGGATTAAGTATAAAATTTATTTACAAGTCCACTATCTGAAGTTATCTCAGATCACTATCTTGTCTCAATTCAAATGTGTCACAGTAATAATGTACACACAGCGCCGCGCTACCGTATGAAACATACATTTACATCAACTACCACACAGTTTTATCATTAATCTCCCAGAGTTCCCAACTTCGATCAGATCACCGCCTGACCCCACAGAACTCGATCAGGCGACTGAATATTTAGAGTCGACATTTCGCTATACCTTAGATAATGTAGCTCCAGTTAAAAGAAAAATTAATAGAGATAAGAAACTTGCTCCCTGGTATAACGATCACACGCGCACTTTAAAACAGACCGCTCGGAAATTAGAACGTAAATGGCGTCAAACTAAATTGTTAGTATTTCAAATAGCATGGAAGGAGAGCATCCTGAACTATAGAAAAGCTCTTAGTGTAGCTAGATCAACATATCTCTCCACTCTTATAGAAAATAACAAAAATAATCCTAGATTTTTATTTAATGCAGTAGCCAAATTAACCAGAAATAAGACCACTGCAGAAATCTCCACAACAACATCATGCAATAGTGAGGACTTCATGAACTTTTTAAATAATAAAATTGTAAATATTAGGCATAAAATTGAGGCTTTGAAACCAAACAATGTAAGTTATACAGATGTTAATCTAGCCATGTCAGACCAGAACCTAGAATACTTTACTCCCCTTGAAGAGAATGAACTAATTTCACTCATCTCTTCTGCAAATTCATCAACCTGTATATTAGATCCTGTACCGACACATTTTCTTAAACAGATAGTACCAGCAATAACAGAACCCCTGTTGAGAATAATTAATTCTTCACTCAGCATTGGTTATGTTCCAAAATCTTTTAAATTAGCAGTTATTAAACTGATTATTACAAAAACCTGACCTTGACCCCTGTCAGCTGTCCAGTTACAGGCCAATATCAAACCTCCCCTTTATCTCTAAGATTCTGGAAAAGATAGTAGCGGAGCAGCTATGCTCATATACACATAGAAATGGCATACATGAACTGTATCAGTCAGGATTTAGGCCTCATCACAGTACAGAGACAGCACTCGTTAAAGTAGTAAATGACATTCTATTGGCCTCTGATCAGGGTTGTGTAACTATGCTTGTATTACTCGACCTCAGTGCAGCTTTTGACACCATTGATCATAGTTTTCTTCACAGATTAGAAAATGTAGTAGGAATTAAGGGTACAGCCCTCTCCTGGCTCAGATCCTATTTGACCGATCAGTATCAGTGTGTAGACTTAAATGGTGATTATTCTGCATGTTCTCTAGTGGAGTTTGATGTTTCACAGGGTTCAGTTTTAGGCCCACTGCTTTTTTCCCTTTACATGCTTCCTCTGGGCAACATAATCCGTAAGCATGGTATTAGTTTTCACTGTAATGCTGACAACACACAGTTATATGTCTCAGCAAAACCTGATGAGATAAAACAGCTTACTAAAATTGAGCAATGTGTGCAGGACATGAAAAAATGTTAATTAACTTCCTTTTGCTTAATCCAGATAAGACAGAAGTTCTAGTCATAGGACCGCATGCAGCTAGAAGTAAGATTCTAGATCACTCTGTAACATTATATGGCCTTTCTGTTCTATCGAGTGCAACAGTAAAAGACCTCGGTGTGATTATAGACTCTAGCCTTTCATTTGAAGCTCATGTAGATAATATTACCAAGATAAAATATCTTATTAATATTGCCAAGATAAGAAATTTATTGTCGCTAAACGACGCAGAAAAACTAGTTTATGCTTTTATCACCTCTAGGTTGGATTATTGTAATGCCCTACTGTCTGGTTGTTCAACTAGGTGCATAAACAAGCTTCAGCTAGTCCAGAATGCAGCAGCGAGAGTCCTCACCAGAACCAGAAGATACAAGCACATCACCCCTATCTTATCTTCACTGCATTGGCTCCCTGTGAAATTTCGCATTGATTTTAAAATACTACTTTTGACATATAAGCATTAAATGGTCTCGCGCCGCAGTACCTGAGCGAACTGCTAGTGTTCTATGATCCGCCACGCCTACTTCGATCAAAGGCTGCTTATCAGTACCGCGTATTATGAAAACTACAGCTGGGGGCGGAGCTTTTTCTTACAAAGCCCCAAAGTTATGGAATAGTCTTCCCAATAGTGTTCGGGACTCAGACACAGTCTCAGTGTTTAAGTCCAGGCTAAAAACCTATTTATTTAGCCAAGCATTTTTATAAATAGATTAGCCTTAGGTAAAGGAGCAGATCTGGGGGACTCATGGACGTAGAGTATTACGGTGAACTGGTATGTTTAGATGCTGTCCTCCCCACTCTCATTGATCACTCAGGTTTGTTGACGGTGAGGTGATTGGTTTCTTTACATCTCAGGAAGACTCGTCAGGGATGCATCTCCTGTCTGGGGATGGTTCTCTCTACCTAGAAGACGGTTCTGGCCTTGACTGGTGTTGGCAGCTGTTTCTCTGAGGACTTGACCGTTCGATAGTTTAGGACTGGGACTTCATACAAGTCTATCCGAGTTTTCAATAACTAACTGGACTCCACATTAACATCAATTAACATCAACTGTTATGCTGAACTGCCTGCCAACTAATACACAGTATGAATGCAGATCAATTCCTGCTCTCTGTTTTACCCAGATGAGGATGGGTTCCCTGTTGAGTCTGGTTCCTCTCAAGGTTTCTACTACCATCTCAGGGAGTTTTTTTCTTGCCACTGTCGCCCTCGGCTTGCTCACCAGGGACTATCTGACCTTTTTTATTCATACACATTCTAATTCCATACAAAATTAAATAATTATTTTGATTGTGTAAAGCTGCTTTGGGACAATGCCAATTGTTAAAAGCACTATACAAATAAAATAAAATAAATTGAATTGAAATGTTAAATTAGCTGATCATTTAGCTTATTTCTAGAAATAAATGCTTTGAAGTAGCACAATTATCATCCAATACAACAAGAAATTTGCACTGAAAAATTTAGTTAAATGTCCAAGGTTACACTCACTCATTCACTCTATAGCTTTATCCTGTATTCAGGATCAGAGTTTTATATTAAGAAATTTTAGATACATTTGATGAGATGTAAGATATGTTCATTTCACAGTGTGTACTGCAGACTGTAGCCCAGCAGACCTCACATTTGGACAGGATGGGTGTCACCTGAGAGATCTAACACATCGCTGACCAGTTGCAACGTTATGTTTAGCTCTCAAAGTCTTATATGGTAACAAGTTACCTAACCTAAAGCTTCTCATTTCTTAAACAACCACATCAGTAGACATAAGAAAACCACTTATCAGTGAGACTAATCAGAACAATAGCTTTAGTTTGCTAGAGTCTGTAAAGAATGGACTGTAGAGCAATGAAAAAAAGGTCATGTGACCTGATGAGGCCAGATCGAGCCTATCCCAGAGAGATATGTGCGTTAGGGTAAGACGGGAAGTGCATGAAGTGATGCACCCATCATGCATCGTGTCCACTGTACAAGCCTGTGGTGGCATCTCTCTGGAGGACTCTCCAATCAATATCAATACCAATCAATATTGTGGCGTGGGCGGGGCGGCGGCTGACGACCAGCATGCCTTGCGGGGATGTCGGTGTGTTCACCATGATGGAGAAAGGTGTTTGGGTTAGTGACTTCGGCCCTGTTGTGTGTGTTGAGGTGTGTGACGTGTGAAATGTGCTCCAGTTCAAGCTAGCGCTGAATTGGATGTAGGCTCCTGAGTGAAGGTGCTGCTCATGCCTTACATGCTGTGTGCTTAATAAAGTACTCCCAGCCATTGCATTGGGTAGCAAATAAGCTCACTCGTCTCTCCAGCATTCTTCCCGGCGTAAAAACGCTACAATATCAAGATCCTGGAGAGAAATTAATGTGACTTTGGATGGAGAAAAATATTGTGAAATTGCATAAGCTTATGGAAATGTTGCCATGGTTTAATGAAATATTAGAGTGTGTGACTCTTTTTTGACTTGGCACTGTGTGTCTACGTGTGTGTGTGTGTGTGTGTGTGTGTGTTTGTCTATCCATACAATGTATACACACTTTAACAGTTTTTAAACTTGAATTATGGCACCAATGTGTAGTGTTATGTTCCCTATCATCGTTAATGTTAGCATTTATCTGTCAGAACAGAGGCATATATTTTTCTTGTTGACATGTATACTGTACATTTTGAAATATTACATCATTATAATAACATCATTACAGCATTTGAATACGCAAAATTGTAATAAAGTCTGTATACATCATAAACTTAAATATCTTATGCGGTTTTAGTTTCTCCTCCCAGTCCGAGATAATTTATCGACTTGTGGAATTTTCAAAACTCATTATTTTTCTGGAATTTTGCTCTTGTGTTAGAGTTCGGCTACAGTTTCCATGAAAGAACAAAGAATGAAATTGTCATTAATAATAATAATAATAATAATAATAGGATGAATAGGAAGAGAGAAACTTGATGACAAACATATCTTTAGATTTCTTACTCACTGACAGAGAGCTTTCTTTGCATTTTCAGTTAATGGTCATTTTTTGCTTCACATGAAGAGATAAAACTACTGATAAACTGATAGAGTTATTTGATTTAAACAATTAAACTAATAACAAGACGAGAAAACTCTTTCACATACACACACATACATACACACACAGAACAAATCAAATAACCATAAAATGTATTTACCTGTAATGAAGAAGAAAACGTCATGAAGAATGTTCGCGTGTGTATGTTCTGAAAACAGATCTTTACAATTTCAGTGTTAACACTGTTAACGATACCAATGAATAAGCCCTCCCATATGTTTAAGAGATATGTACAGAGACAAAGAGAGAGTGAGAGAGCGAGAGAGATAAGGTAGTTTTATAGACATACTAAAATAACACACCCACACATCTACCTCCCCATCACACACAAAAAACAAACACACAGTCCGTGTGTCACTAGGTGGTGATGTGTTTTCAGGTCTACCTGGTTAACCCTAACCCTTAGGAGTCTAAAGGTGTTTTGGAGCCCTGAGATTTGTGTACAAGACTTTTGTGACCTGGATCTTGTAGTGTAGAGGTTTTACTTTAAAATGATGTGACAATCATCTCGCCTACTCATTTAAAGAACACGAAACATTCATTTACACTTTCTAAAGACACTTTTTGTTTAGAAAGCATATATGCGCGCAAGTGACTGATAATGAAGTAATTCACAGAAGACAAAGACCTGCATAATGAGCTGTATAATTACCCCTTTCAGTCAGGTATGGGACAGAGGAAAGTGATACAAGAAAATTAGAGTACAGAAACATATTTTTTTGATTGTGGTTTATTTAGAATAACTTAAGATTCACTTGCAAAAATTCCAGAAACAGTTAAAAATAAGTGCAAAAAGTGCAAACAACATTTAGGGTAAAATGGTGCAAACCAAAAACGGTGTATGATATAAACTATGCAAAAACATACATGCAGGGTAAAACTGCATCAGGAACAGTGCAAAATAAAAACTGAAAAAAACAAAAACATACATTTACAGTAATAGCAAACGGTGCAAACAGGAACAGTACAAGAAAAAATGGGTGTATATGGTTTGTATAGTCACACATCCCTGTGCCACTCCTAAAAGCAGTTCCTGTTCAACTGAAGACACTGAAGACAATCTGCATTCCGAGGGTAGTCCTTCCTGTTGTCTCTGTAAGTCCCACATGTACCAAACTTCATGGAAAGCAAGTCTGTTAGGAGCTTTGGACTTGTGTACACATGGTGCCCCGAGCCTAAAACTTTACAGTCCAAAACAGACGTCACTGCATTATATGATAAGCCACGGCTTGTGCAAAAGTTGTTCTTTTCTGTGTACACAGAAAAGTCCATAGTGTACCTGTTTGAAGAACCAGCAAGAACAAACAACTTGAATCCCCACTTAGTTGGCTTGGCTTTCATGTACTGTACTGCGGAACCGTGTCATCATCAGTCTGCATTTTCCATGACATTGCCTGGAAACACAAACACAACTAGGAAGAGTTTTTTTTGGGGTGGGGGGGTAAGTCCAAGCACTGCAGAAACAGATACCTCGTCGTTTAAAGATAATCAGCGTCGCTGTACGGACATCTAGAGGAAGTTCGTTCCACCACCTAGGTACCAGAACAGAAAAGAGCCTGGATGAATGTCGCCCTCGATTACTGAGAGATGGTGGGATTCAAGGATTCAAGAAGCTTTATTGTCATACCAGCACACTTCCATGTTCTGGTACGAAATTAGGACCCAGGTCCCGTTTAAGCCACAGAGATAGCATAGTAGTATAAATATGAGGGTGTAAATATGTATATACATGAATATAAATAAGAGCAGTCAGAGATATATTATGCAGTAAATTAGACATAAACTATACATAGTGTATTGCACATTTTCAGAGGCTGTATTGCACACATTGTATATTCGACTTATAGGGTTATATATGTATTGCACCATAGAGTTATATATTACACTAAAAGTTTGATTGTGTTTATTGGGAGAGGACCTACAAAGCACGGCTAGAGTTCAGCAGTCTAATTGCCTTAGGGTAAAAGCTGTTTTTGAGCCTGGTGGTCTTGCACTGAAGGCTCCTCAGCCTTCTTCCCGAGGGAAGAGGTTGAAATAGATCATGTGCAGGGTGGGTGGAGTCCTTAATAATGTGGAGGAATTATTTTTAGAATCGTCGGCTGTTGTTACTTTAAGGGGCGTGTCATCAGGAAGTGATGGGAGCTTGGTACAGGGAGGAGGGTTGTCATGTTCCTCAAACATGTTCCTTGTGCATCTTTGGTGTTGTAGTCTGTGATGCACTTAATGCCCTTCCACATACTTCGCGGATCGTTGGAAGTAAGGTGACCCTGGATTTTTTTGGGCGTTTGTGGATTTAGCCCTCCCAATGCCTGCCGTCAGTTGTTTCCTCGCCAACTTTAGCGCTGATGCATCACCTGCAGTATCCCTAGCTTTCAGCAGAGCCTTTACTTCAGCATTCAGCCAGGGCTTCTGATTAGAAAAACAGGTAATTGTCTTGGTGGTGGTTACATCATCAGCACATTTAGATATAAAGCCGAGGACGGAAGAAGTGTATTCATCTAGGTCCAGCTTATCCCCGTAAGTGGATGCTTCTTTAAAGAACTGCCAGTCAGTGCACTGAAAGCAGTCCTGGAGAACAATGTCTGCATCACTGGGCCATACAGTGATCGTTTTCTTTGTGTGTATTGTCTTCCTCAGCAGGGGGCGATAGGCTGGCGCCAGCAGTATGGATATGGGATCGAAAGCGCCAAGATGGGGGCAGGGGAAAGCTCTGTATGCACCGCGGATGTTTGTATACACACAGTCCAGAATATTTTCTCCCTGTGTTGGAATTTCCACATGCTGGTGAAATTTGGGAAGAGTGTCCGTCAGTTTCACGTAATTGAAGTCCCCCGCAACCACGTAAAATGCCTCCGGGTGTTTAGTCTGCAGCAAGCTGATGGTATCATGAAGCTCCTGCAATGCTATGCTAGCATTAGCACCCGGCGGGATGTAAACAATGGTGACGTACACAACATTAAACTCCTGCGGCAGATAGAATGGCCGACACTTTGTTGTCATGAACTCTATCGACTCGAAGCAGTGACTTTTATATATAAAATACTTTAATAAATAATAAAAACATTTTAACAAATTACATTTTCACATCCCAGCACCCCCGTTGTGCTGTACCACCGTCGACAAAAACCTTATAAAATACCAGTGAAACATTAAACGAATTTATCATCACAGTACTAAAATTACAGTACAAATTTAGAACTTAAATATAGGCATTTCTTAGTTCCATCGAATTTAAGCAAAGTAAATGAGCCTTTATATTTTATCATGTGTAACACTCGCGTAGCCAGAAAACTCTGGCTGTGTGTATCAGGAAAAGTGGGTGAGTCACAGGTGTTGTCAGATTAATGGGCAAAAACTATCAAATAAACCTATATAAGATACATAGCCTTTATAAGACTTTACTTTTATTTAAGTGCACGCACAATGACGACAAAACGTTATGATGTTGTAAAATAATGAAAGCAAACAGGGATACAGCGCTATTCTGTCTCGGTTTCTGTGAACTTAAGCACGTCAGAAAATAAACCGAAACTCCGTGTATACTCGCCTCACAGACGTGAAAAATATGTGCTTACAGAAAGCAAAATGTCTGCTTTTATATAGACTAATGGGGGAAAAATCAGCTTATGTAATTCGTGTGAAACGTGGATTACTACAGCGCATCCACTCACAGCCGAAACTTATCAATGAATTATTAAAATGGCCAGTCAGTTTCCTTGCTGTTTTCCCCGACGCATTCATAATCATTAGCATAGTTCTGCTGGTGCGGTGTTTCTTATCCCCACCCCCGTTAAAACAGCGTATTCAGAGGCTCGCCCGCGAGAGGTTGTGCGCGCGCGGTCCACTACACAGCTAAAACACATTTGTATATTATGACTGAGATAAGGCGGCTCACATCGGCGTGCGTTTCGCACAGCGCCGCAAAGACAGCGCTTATTTAACACGTATAAATGTGTGTTTGTTGTATTTCTGGAAAAGAGAAATCTCTTATAAATGTCTCATCGCCGCGGGTTCACGCGAACATTTTACTTTCACTAAAAGATTAATTCACAACCACATTTCGGCCATTCACACACATGCATTGTGCTATGTTGTTTGTAGACACATTTCCTTTTTTCCTTCTAATCTCCACTTTGATCAAAATGCTCCCGATATGAGCCGACACGAGCTCATATCGTTTCACAAAGAGAGGCGACATATACTTGATTAAACACTGCATTTTTTTAAAAGTGGAAGCGCGCGCGATATGAGCAGCTTTAATTATTAATAATTAAATAAGTATTAAATGGTGGACATAAACAGCAAAAAGAACAATACTATTTTACTTTTAATTATTATCATGTTATTGAATGATTGTTTGAAACTGAAGGTTTATTCCCAACCACATTTCGGCCATTCACACACATGCATTGTGCTGTGTTGTTGTTACACACTTTCACTTTTCATCTCCACTTTGATCAAAATGCTCCCGATATGAGCCGACACAAACAGCTTCAAAAAATCAAATTATTCATCTCATAAAAAAGGCGACATATACTTGCTGATTAAACACTGCATTTTTTAAAATGAAAGCGCGCGATGTGAGCAGCTTTAATTATTAATAATAAAATAACTTTTCAATGCTGGACATAAACAGCTAAAATCAAGATAAATGCTATTCTTTAAATTGTTATTATCATGTTCTTTTGCTGTTTGGGTTCAGCGTTAAATGATTAGTTGAAACTGAAGCGTCTCTTGTAGATTCATGCCGCAAGTCGTTTTATCATATAAAGATCATTACGTTGTGCTCGGACCACTGACTCCAAAATTGACATTGTAACCCAGTGGCAATACAGGGTTAAAATAGCTTGATATCCCTTTAAAAGAAATAAAGGTAGTAATAGAACAGCCAAAATGGCGTAATGTCCTTTAGGAAGAAATCAGCCAATCAGGAGTGATAGTTCCTCCCCTAGCTGAACATGATTGGCAGGTCACGAGGCCAATTGCGTGATTCAACCATGCGCGAGTATGTGAGAGAAAGAGAGAAGATGAACGTGATTTATGGCGACAGGAAACGAGAGGAAAATTACAGATTTTAAATTAACAGAGTGATAAAAGTGAGTGTATTAGCAAGCTAGAGAACCAACACGGAAGAGGGAATAAGGAGGAGCAACCGAGAGTTGAAGTTTCCATCTGTATTTGTCTCTGTAAGCTAGTGAACTGCATGATGCTGATATTGTTTGCTAACTGTGATACAAAGCTTACAAAGAGTACAGACATAGTAAGCTGATATTTAAGTTACCTGAATACAGCTGTTTTTTGTTCAATTGTTTGTTTTAAGAAATAGATGATTTTATTTTAATATTGTGAAGGAAATGTTAAACTTTAATGTTTAAATTCTGCTGTGAGTAGATAAAACAATTTGTTCTAAAAGGGGTACTCTTATTAGAGTATTAATATTGCAACTACAGCTATGAGTTGCAACTTAATTTAGGTAGAGCCTGTATTGTTTACAGTTTTTCTCTAATCCAGGGATATAAGAGTATGCCATTTTTGTTGATTTATTATCAACTGTTATTAAGTAAGTATAAGGTGGTGCATGTTATATTCTAGATATTGAGTTGAGATTTGAAGTTGAACTAAAGTGTGATAAATAGGCTGAACATGTGGTCATTCAGTATTATGCAGCATGTGATGCTTAATGTTACATGGTTGTTATGCTTTAGTATGACTGTTGTACAACATATATAGAACATTATTTTAAATTTCCTGTTTAAAAAAAAAACAGGACAGGTCTTATGGACAGAGTGAAACTACTTGGAAGATCCTTTTCTATCGATGGCGAGCCTCCCAGTCTGATCGTGAAGAGACACAGACCAACTCATCGAACGTTCCTTTGGTGGTAGGAAAGTATCAGTCGCCTGAGCTGGTACCCACTCTTTCATCCAAGTGCACACTTCTTTTAGAAAGGAGAAACTGTCACAAACCTGGTGACACACAATTTTGACACTATTGACAGGACTGATTAATACAGGAAGTGATCACAAAACAGACTTTAACGACTTCAAAAAGATAAAACCAGAGACTCAATTGTCATGCAATTGTGTTTAAACTGTTATTGGCAACATAGTGTGAGTAAAAGATACTGGTTACTACTTACCTGGTCTGATAATTCCTTTTATGGGTAAGTTTATATCACTTAGCTCCTTTCGAACCTAGCACAGTGTTAGTGCACGTTTAGAGTGTAGCACGGTGACAACATTTTTACCGTTAAAAATAAAAATGTTTTTACAAGCCCTTGAGCTGTTGTTTGTGCTATTTTCTTTAATAATAACAATAACAGTAGACAGAGAGAAACAAAGAGTCTGTCTAAACAAAATTAATTGCAGCCGTTTACAAAATGTCCACTTGCGTCACCTGGCGGTCATTTCACAAATTACTTTGAATTGCGACTGATTTATTTTGGCTGTTGCCATTTGCCGCGACAGAGTGCATGGCAGTCATAGACATTCCGCGTGAGTAACCACTGTTTATACAGAGTCCACCTCCTCTTTTTTTCCCCGACCGGTAATCGCGGTCCGTGATGTTTTGGTTTAGCCAGGATTCCGTTAGGAAGAGAACAGCGCAATTCCTCATCTCAGAGTGAGCATTAATCCTCAAACGTAGCAGGTCCATTTTATTATCCAGGGAGCAGACGTTGGCCAAAAAGAGAGTTGGAATCGGAGGTCGGCTAGCCTTTAACTGTACAGACGCTCCCGCGCGCTTTCCTCTCTTCTGTCTGCATGCACAACGTTTCCTATTGCCCGCTGTCCCCACGCTCTGCTACGCCACTTCAATGTTCTCAGGAGGCGCTGTCTTCAGAGTTCTGATTTTAGTCCTGGTGGAATAGAAATAATCAAACTGTCTCTGATGTACAACAGTTCAGTTACGCTATACTTCCCTCGCATTTTCAGCGCTGAAAAAGCAATGTCTCTTGTATCTGGTGTGCTATCAAGAGGCTTTGTTCCGGGAGCTTGAGAAGCCGCTGCATCAGCGTGCGCCGCCATGTACTACATCCCTTGATGAGGTGAGCAGTGCTGGAGGATCAGAGGGAACGTGGTGCAGTGCGTGGTGTAATTAGAGCAGAGAGGTAAGTGGGTGCTGGGCCATTTTTAGCTTTGTAGGCAAGCATCAGCGTTTTGAATTTGATGCGGGAAGCTACAGGAAGCCAGTGCAGAAAGCGAAGGAGTGGGGTGGTGTGGAAAAAAGTTGGGAAGGTTAAAAACGGGATGTGCTGCTGCATTTTGGAGTTTCAGTTCATTTTAGTGACGTGTTTCAAAAAGGTTTTCGCGGAGACTGAGACGGCTGAGAGCGCACCCTGTTTATTTTCTTTATTTTACAAAAGCGCATTGTTTTTTGGATATTGTGAGTATACACAAATAAAACTAGACGATTTACAGATTCAAATTGATTGTTTTGAATTTTAAGTTCTTTTCACGGTGTCTCTAATATAGAGATTTTACCTCAAAGTAATGATATCACCGATCATCAACTCCTGATATATACTCTACCCGTAGAACAGATTAGCTGTGCCTCCCCACTTTATCGATTTGTTAAAAATATGAATCCGACTACTAAAGACAGATTCACAAGTAATCTGCCGGCTCTATCCCAATTACTTATTAGACCCCTAAATGCAGATGATCTAGATAAAGTGACTAGCAGCATGGCCACTATTGTTACCAGTACATTAGACACTGTTGCTCCCATCAGATTAAAAAAAGTTAGAGATAAAAAACAAAACCTAAGATGCCTGCAGAGAGTACTCCACAACATTTTAGCAGTGAAGACTTTGTGGACTTCTTTAATGAAAAAATCGATAGCATAAGGAAGAAAATAACGGAGGTTCAACCTCTAATAGCATCTCATGATCTAGTTCAGCCTAAAGTTTCACATTTAGTTTTTCAGTACTTTACAGGTATAGGACAGGAAGAGCTGTATAAACTTATCACCTCAGCTAAATCAACAACGTGCCTGTTAGACCCAATCCCAACCAGATTTTTGAAAGAAGTGATGCATACGGTTGGAGAGCCACTTTTAAACATTATTAATTCTTCATTATGTCTAGGTCTCGTCCCTAAACCTTTCAAGTTGGCAGTTATTAAGCCGCTTCTTAAAAAATCTAATCTGGACGCAAATGAAATAACAAATTACAGACCGATTTCAAACCTCCCCTTTATATAAAAAATATTAGAAAAAGTAGTATCAGCTCAAATATGCACATTCTTGCAGGAAAACAACATCCTTGAAGAATTTCAGTCAGGTGTCAGGCCCCATCATAGTGCAGAAACTGCCTTAGTTAAAATTGCAAACGACTTGTTTTTAGCTTTGGACCAAGGCTGCATCTCAATACTGGTCTTGCTTGATCTTAGTGCTGCATTTGACACTATAGATCATAATATTTTCATAGATCGCTTACAAAATCACATAGGTATTCAGGGACAGGCATTAAAATGGTTTAGATCATACCTGTCTGATCGATACCATTTTGTAGATCTAAATGGAAAACTGTCTGGTGTAATGCCAGTGAAATATGGGTCCCACAAGGGAGTCGGGACCCACCGACCCGCTGGATTTGCCGGCGGGGGGGGTCGGCCCGGAGGCCGTGGTGCTGGGCGATCTTGCCATGTCTGGTGGAATTCTGCAATGAGTTCGTGACTTAACACATCACGTGCCGGGACCCAGCTGCGCTCCTTCGGTCCGTACCCTTCCCAATCTACCAAGTATTGCAGGAAACCTTCTCTCCTTCGGGAGTCTATGAAGTTTTTTGACTCTGAACGCGGGGCGCCCGCTATTTCCACAGCCCCGGGTAGCGAAGGCTCTGCGACGCCTCCGTCCAGGGGCCCCCGCACTACTGGCTGAGGGGAGACACATGAAATACAGGGTTAATACGCACATGAGCGGGAAGCTGTAACTTAAAAGAGACAGGATTGATTCGTGCTAATATGGGAAAGGGACCAATGTATTTAGGGGATAGCTTGCGACAAGGGAGGTTGAGGGAAAGATTCTTGAGAGCCACACTCGATCGCCTACCTGGAGCAGAGGACTTTCCCTTCGCCGTCTATCGGCGAATTTTTTAAACCAGCGAACTGCTCGGGAGATTTTGGTGTGCGCATTCTCCCATACTTTTTCCACTCTTTTAAACCACTGATCCACCATGGGGATATCAGTGGGAGTGGCATCCCAGGGACAGAGCGGTAGTTGGTGCCCCAGCACACATTGAAATGGTGTTAAGCCAGGAGAGGAGTGTTTTAGTGAGTTTTGTGCATATTCCACCCAGAATAAACAGTCTGCCCACTCATGTTGCCGACTACTACATGCTGCCGACTACTGCGCAGAGGTACCTCCCAAGATCTTGGACAGTCCGCTCTGCCTGCCCGTTAGATTCAGGGGGGATAACCGGACATTAGGCTAACAGTGGTCCCCAACTTCTGGAAGAAAGCCTTCCAGACTCTCGCGATGAATTGGGGACCACGATCTGAAACAATGTCCTCCGGAATACCGTAGTAGGGAAACATTGAATCGAATAGGGTTTCTGCTACCTGGAGGGCGCTTGGAAGAGAGCTCAATGGGAGAAATCGGCAGCCCTTAGAGAAGCGATCTAGTACGACCAACACCGTTGTGTACCCTTTTGACACTGGCAGATCCGTTACGAAATCCACTGCAATGTGGGACCACAGCCTGTTTGGTGTGGGCAGGGGCATTAATTTCCCAACTGGCAAACATCGAGGGGTTTTTTAATTCAACTCAAAAACAAATAATCTGTTTTTATGCTGTTTTTTTTTCCATTACAGCTAAAGTGATCCCACCTCCCTGTGCACGAGCTGTTGATGAAAGGTTCATTTCCATATGAACAGCGTGCGCACGGGGAGGCGGGATCACATTAGCTGTAATGAGCCGATACAGGAGAATCTGTACCACTCCTTTCATACAGGATTACATAAAAACAGATGATTTGTTTTCGAGTTGAATTAGTAAATGTAAAATTCAAGCTTTTTATAGATATGTATATTGTGTCCCTCTGTGGAGTATTTGCTGAGTTTCAGTTCATTTTAATTACGTGTTTCTCCCTGCAGTTTACGCAGACCAAAGCGACAGACCGTGCACCCTGTTTGTTTTCTTTATTTTATTAATGCTCAAAGTTTTATTTTTAACATGTGTGCATACAAAAAAAGTAGACACTTTACAGATTTGATTAATATATAGATCTTGTCTGTACGATCAAAACTGAAAGTATAATTTAAGTTCTTATTGGTGTCATCAGGGGAAAACGCCTTAAAACGCATATATGCGTGCACGGACCTCAGAGGGTTAAGTAACGGACAGTTTCGGAGCCTTCCCCCCTCCCCTCCTTTGAAAAAACAAAGTTTAATGGTTAACAAAAAAATGCCCAGTAACAAAAATAAATACACAAAAAACAGGGCTGGGGTTACTTCCCCAGGCTGGGTCTGCAGGCTTTTTATAGAGCTAACTAGGCAACACCAAACGAACTGGTTTCTCAGACTCCGTGTCGGACTCAGTGCTGACTCTTGGTCAGCCTTAAACTTGAACTTGACGATGCAAAAACAAAGAGCTTCCGCCTGCAGACTCCCCTCAGTCCTAAATAGAAAACTGTCTGGTGTAATGCCAGCTGACGTAGCTTCCTGTTTTCGTATCGTTGCCGCGAAAGTTTGCGTTTGTGTTAGCGTTTAAATTACATACTTTTTTTTCATTTATACAATAATAATATTAATAGCAACTAGTTTTTACATCTCACACTGTTTGGCTTCGCCTTTTTCTGCGCTTTTTGGAGAACGCGCGAGTTTCTTTTTCTAAAAACAACAAACGGAATTCAGCTCCAAACAACTACAACTCCGACTCAGGTACGTTATCATGTCCAATATTCAGCTTGTTCAGTGTGTAGAGTGCAGGATGTTTAGACATTCTTCCTCCGTCGTTAGCGGTAATTTTATTTGTGATAGGTGTGTGTTAGTGAGCACTCTGACGGAGAAGATATCAGCGTTAGAGGAGCGCATCCAGACTTTAGAGAGGGTTAGAGAGTGTGAGAACAGCGTTATTCCTGTAGCGGACAGTCTGGGTGCCGCAGGCGGAGATAACCAGCCCCCGACTCCGGCATTAGAGCCCTCACAGCGGGGCGAGTGGGTGACGACTCGGCGGCATACTCGTTCAGCCAAAGCTAACGCTAAGGCTAGCCCACCGGAGCACACCTCTTCTGCGCTTCACGTGTCCAACAGGTTTGCTCTCCTCAGTGATGCACCCGCTGAGAAACCTGAAAGAGCTCTGGTTATAGGAGACTCTATAATGAGACACGTGAAATTAGCTAGACCTTTAGGGGCGCCAGCGGCAGTGGTTAGGTGTATCCCAGGAGCCAGAGCACCGGACATAGCAGGTAATCTTAGGGCTCTAGGACAGCACTGGTTCTCCAAGATAGTAGTACATGCTGGAGCAAACGATATACGCCTTCGTCAGTCAGAGGTTAGCAAGAATAACTTTATAGAGGTGTTTAAATTAGCGAAGGCGATGTCCGATGGAGTAGTATGCTCTGGTCCCATCCCAATGAGACGTGGTGACATAACTTACAGCAGGTTATGGTCGCTGAACCGCTGGATGTCCAGGTGGTGCTCCGAAAACAACGTGGGCTTTATTGATAATTGGAAGACCTTTGAGGGCAAAGCTGGCCTGTTAGGGCGGGACGGTGTCCATCCCACTCGGGAAGGTGTTGCTCTCATTTCTTGTAGTATAGCTCATAGTCTTAGAAAAGGCCTAGTTAATCGGTGACAATCCAGAGCCCAGGCCAGGGAGCAGACAGACAGACTAAACCAACCGTCTGCTAGCTGCAAAGAGTCGTCACCCAGGGTTCACTGTATTGAGACTGTGTCTGTTCCCCGAGCTAAAATCAAATTTAGAAAGACTCAGAAAGTCTGTTTTAGTAATTTAATTAGCATAAAGACCACAAACTTGGATCAGACTGAATGCGCAGCCGGCACCTCTGATCTGAAGCTAGGACTGTTAAATATTAGATCTCTCGCATCTAAAGCAGTTATAGTTAATGAAATTATTACAGATCAGGAGTTTGATATACTCTGTTTAACAGAAACCTGGATTAAACAGGACGAGTATGTTGCTCTAAATGAAGCTAGTCCTCCTGGATACAGCTACATACACCAGCCTCGGTTAACTGGTAGAGGAGGAGGCGTCGCAGTTATTCACAATGATAATTTGACTATTGTACAAAAACACGGACACAAATTTAATTCATTTGAAATTCTTTATAGTAACATAAGTGTATTTAACTATATTAAGTCAGCTCAGTCGATCCCGCTAATTGTCATTTACAGACCTCCAGGGCCATACTCAGAATTTCTTAGTGAATTTGCAGATTTCCTCTCAAACCTAGTCGTTTCTGTAGACAAAGTGTTAATTGCTGGAGATTTTAATATTCATTTTGAAAACCCAGAAGACCCTCTGAGAACTGCATTTATGTCTATACTGGACTCGGTAGGAGTAAATCAGTGTGTAGTAGGACCCACTCATAAAGCAGGTCACACTTTAGATTTAATAATATTATTTGGATTAAGTATAAGAAATTTATTCACAATACCACTATCTGAAGTTATCTCAGATCACTATCTTGTCTCAATTCAAGTGTGTCACAATAATAATGTACACACAGCGCCGCGCTACCGTATGAAACGTACATTCACATCAACTACCAAACAGAGTTTTATCAGTAATCTCCCAGAGTTCCCAACTTCGATTAGATCACCGTCTGACCCGACAGAACTCGATCAGGCGACTGAATATTTAGAGTCGACATTTCGCTATACCCTAGATAATGTAGCTCCAGTCAAAAGAAAAATTATTAGAGATAAAAAACTTGCTCCCTGGTATAATGATCACACGCGCACTTTAAAACAGACCGCTCGGAAATTAGAACGTAAATGGCGTCAAACTAAATTACTAGTATTTCAAATAGCATGGAAGGAGAGCATCCTGAACTATAGAAAAGCTCTTAGTGTAGCTAGATCAACATATCTCTCCACTCTTATAGAAAATAACAAAAATAATCCTAGATTCTTATTTAATGCTGTAGCCAAATTAACCAGAAATAAGACCACTGCAGAAATCTCCACAACAACATCATGCAATAGTGAGGACTTCATGAACTTTTTTAATAATAAAATTGTAAATATTAGGCATAAAATTGAGGTTTTGAAACCGAACAATGTAATTGATGCAGATGTTAATCTAGCCATGTCAGACCAGAACCTAGAATACTTTACTCCCCTTGAAGAGAATGAACTAATTTCACTCATCTCTTCTTCAAATTCATCAACCTGTATATTAGATCCTGTACCGACACATTTTCTTAAACAGATAGTACCAGCAATAATAGAACCCCTGTTGAGAATAATTAATTCTTCACTCAGCATTGGATATGTTCCAAAATCTTTTAAATTAGCAGTTATCAAACCAATAATTAAGAAACCTGACCTCGACCCCTGTCAGCTGTCCAGTTACAGACCAATATCAAACCTCCCCTTTATCTCTAAGATCCTGGAAAAGATAGTAGCGGAGCAGCTATGCTCATATATACATAGAAATGGCATACATGAACTGTATCAGTCAGGATTTAGGCCTCATCACAGTACAGAGACAGCGCTCGTTAAAGTAGTAAATGACATTCTATTGGCCTCTGATCAGGGTTGTGTAACTATGCTTGTATTACTTGACCTCAGTGCAGCTTTTGACACTGTTGATCACGCTATTCTTCTTCACAGATTAGAAAATGTAGTGGGAATTAAGGGTACAGCCCTCTCCTGGCTCAGATCCTATCTGACCCATCGTTATCAGTATGTAGACTTAAATGGTGATTATTCTGCATGTTCTCTAGTGGAGTTTGGCGTTCCACAGGGTTCAGTTTTAGGCCCACTGCTTTTTTCCCTTTACATGCTTCCTCTGGGCAACATAATTTGTAAGCATGGTATTAGTTTTCATTGTTATGCTGATGACACACAATTATATGTCCCAGCAAAACCAAACCAAACAAACAATATTTTACTAAAGTTGAGCAATGTGTACAGGACATAAGAGATTGGATGTTAATTAACTTCCTTTTGCTTAATTCTAATGAGACAATAGTTCTAGTCATAGGACTGCAAGCAGCTAGAAATAAGCTTTCTGATCACACTGTAATTGTAAATGGCCTTTCTGTTCCATCAAGTGCAACAGTAAGAGACCTCGTAGATTTCAATCTTTAATTTGAAGCACAAATAAATAATATTACCAGGATAGCATTCTTTTGTTATTTTTTTTTTCTTTTGCAGAAAAACTAGTTTATGCTTTTATTATCTTTAGGTTGGACTATTGTAACGTCTTACTGTCTGGTTGTTCAACTAGGTGTATAAGCAAGCTTCAGTTAGTCCAGAATTTATTTAGCATTCTTGTAAATAGATTAGCCTTAGATAAAGGAGCAGATCTGGGGGACTCATGGACGTAGAGTATTAGGTGAACTGGTATGTTTAGATGCTGTCTTCCCCACTCTCACTGATCATTTAGGGTTGTTGACGGTGAAGTGATTGGTCGCTTTACAACTCAATTCCTCCTCATGTCTGTGTTTCCTTCTGGCTTCTCCCTTTTAGTTATGATGTCATAGCCCTGCCAGAGTCTCTGCTTGCACTCTGCACTAAATATACATTTACATTATTCTGTACATTGTGTGACTGTGACCAGACCTAACTGCCTAATCTCTCCTGCTCTTCTCCTCCCCCCATCCTCTCTCTTTTTCCTTTACTTGTCTCTCTGTCAAGCTATACATAACGCTCCTGAGCTGCCAGTGATCCAGACCCCCCTCTGGATCTTTTTGAGTCGTCCTGGTGTCCTGCTTCTGGTTGGAGATCTCATCATATGAATGCCCCGTGTCTGCCTGGGATGCGTATGGAGACTGGGGACGGTTCCACTTTTCCACAAAAACGGTCCTATCCTCGACTGATGCAGACAGCTGTTCTCTGAGGACTTGTGACTTTAGTCGCTTGATAGTTCAGGACTGGAGTTTTCTACAGTCTACTTGAGCCTCCAGGAATAAACTGGACTAGATTTTAACTTTAACACATCTCCTGTTATAGTATGATGTATGATGCAGATCAATCCCAGCTATCTGTTATCATCTAAATGAGGATGGGCTCCCTGTTGGGTCTGGTTCCTCTCAAGGTTTCTTCCTATTACCATCTCAGGGAGTTTTCCTTGCCACTGTCGCCGTCGTACTCGGCTTGCTTATCAGGGACAATTTTATCACAGATTTACTCCCAAGCTTCCCCCTGTAACTCTCTTTACCCTCCTTAATTTTCCCCTCAATGCTGTCAATACCCTTTTCATCTCCTTCTTGTCACCACTACAAAACACATTTTTTTCTGTTCAGTGATGCCTTGATGTCCTGAGTTAGCCATGATTCATTACTCAGAAAGCAGCATACAGCAATAGCTTCCTGTGATCAACTCCCCAGTTCTGGTGATCACAGATTTCCTCTGGTCTGCAGGTAAATATAGGGGCTTGAGGTGGACCAGGTTGTGATCCAATCTTCCCAAAGCTGAGGGAGCTATGGAGCTGTATCCTTTATTTACATTAGCATACATGTCCAGAGATTTTTTTTTCTTGTCTTGCAGTGCACAAATGGTTTAAAATTGGCCAGGGTTGACTTCATGGTGACATAGCTAAAATCCCCAAGAGTCGCTATTAATGCATTTGCAATCCATATTTATTATGAAGGACTTCAAAACCTGCTGGATCTAGCTGGGCAAAGAGTCAAAAAGACTTCTGTAGTAGTCTGGTGTCACTCTGCCTTACCTGCTTGATCCTTTCCTAAAGATCATGTACAGTTTATTTTAGGCAAAGCTGTGCTATTACTCTACTAATTAAACCTGCACACTCTTTTCTTTTGTGGCCACCGGGCTGTTCAAATTTGACATGAAGCCTCTAACATTTAAATAAATTTGTAGATTAAACTGGGAAAGTTTAAAGTAAATAGCCCCTGGGTGGGACTGAACATGATGTATTATGTACATTGTTGCATCATGAGGCACCACACTCAGACGTCTTTAGAAAATACACTACAAGTGATGCTTTCCTAGTATCCAGTCCCTCCTGAACATTGTTGGGGAAGTAATTTACTACAAATTAAAAAAAAAAAAATTATTTAATTACATTACTGATTATTACATGTAAAAAGTGATCAGATTACTAATTACGTTACTGTTAAGTTACTTTAAAAACATTTGTCACTGTGTGCGTCTGTAATGGGCTGCGCCTCAACCTGTTGTTGCTCCTCGCGCACCCTCTAGGCTCCCTTTGTAATAAGCAAGGCCGTCAGGTTGAGCTGGCTGGTGATAATTAATGTTAATGGATCTTGGGCTTTCTCTGCGTTAAAAATCCTTCCTATTTTCCTTCCTCCCTCCTTTAACCCTCTTCTTCCCTGTTTTTTCTAAATAAAATCACCACTTTTCCCATAAGACCTCGTCTTGTGTCTGTGGTGCCACCCATGCAAAAAGAGTGAACCCGTTACAACATCACATGTAAAAATACTAAGCTCTCAAACGATTGATTTAAGGTAAGGATTAAACCAACAAAATGTTATTTTGTTTTATACCTAATAAAAAAAAATCATAACCATAACATGAATATGAATAATATGCTTACTGCAGCAAAAATAAAAAAACAAACAATTTAATAAATAAATAAAGACATTTACATAAACACAAAGACAGACATTTTATGTATTTTACATGTAATGTAACATGTTGCAACTGTCCCTGATCTGGTCCAAGGCTGGGGTCAGTTGCAATATCTGATTTCTTCCATTCAAATACATTTTGTGAATGGAGTCATACGAAGTCACCTTAAAATGGTATTGATCATTAGCGAATAGTTTATGTCTAATATACAATTTTTTTAATTCAAATGTAATTTTTTTACATACACAGTCATACACAGTACGATATGCAGTGAAATGCTTATATGATCCGTGACCTTAAAAATAAAAGATTATTAATAGCAAATAAATATGGAATAAAAGAAAAAATTGTAGGGAATATTTAATTTCTAGTGTTTTTCATGATATCCTGTGTGCATGAGAAGATTTTGCTATTTTGCTTTGAGGAATTTTGGCACTATTATACTTCCATATTGAAACCTGTATTCAGACAGCATACACTAACCTGTGAACAAGTTAATTAAAATGTTTTATTCTGCTAGTAATTTAGTGCGTCACAGCCAACTTGATTTGGATGCCTTGCTCAGCTCCTGTGGCTTCCATTCACAATATTTATATATATGTATATATATTATATAATTTGACGCCAAGCTAATTTTTGCTTTTTTGAGCAAGTACATACCAGATCAAGAAATTGAAGATGAAGATTATATCTCTGGTCTTCTCTCTGACCATTCCTCCCCTGTTTCTGATTATCTCAATGAGGTTTGTAGTGTTGCTTGTTCAAGGAAAACAAGCAACAGTTTGAGCAGTTGTAATTCTCAGAAACTCATTACTGATCTATAAAAAAAAAAATGAACAAAAAAAATTCTTAGCAAACCTTAATTACAGTGTGTATAGAAAGAAAAGATAATTAAAATTATTCTCTGATATTATCAGATAATTCAACTACTAATTTTCAGTGCTTCATAATTTTCAGGTAGTTTATTTTAGGATATTTAGATTACACTGACGTTTACTAAATTCACTGCAATTCTATTGTATCATTTCCATTTCAAAATTTATCCACATAATGTTTTTATTTGTGCATTTTAGGACTTAATTTCTGCAGTATGGGTAAAATAATGCCCTTTCAGAAAAGCTAACAGGCCTATTAACACTCTCTGAATAAAGATTTCATGTTTACTTTTAAACTTCATGACACAGTAATGTCTAACCTCAGCTTGTTGGTCTGTGTAAACACTAGTGGACAGTGTGACAGTGCTCCGCCCATTATTTCAACCTAATACTACCAAGCAAATTGGAAGTTTTATTAATAATTGTATATATAAATAATTAACTGTTTTGAGTTTTATTTCACATTTAATTTACATGGTTAATTTAATCGGTTGGCCTGTTGGACTTGTAGTAACGTTAAATCTACGTGTCAAATTGCTGCCAGTGTTTATATACTGATAACCTTAAAAACGTGTGATAAAGTGTAACCAGTATGTCAGGAACATGTGCTAATGCCCCGTTTCATACGAGGGAATATAGTTTTAGTGATATTAACATTACTTACACGTTAGCAAGTCCAGAAGATTTTAGACACAACTATAAGTACACTACAAACATCACTCACTCCAAACTGGCTTGTTCTGTGTTTAGGTCACTTTCCTATTAATTTTTCACGGTACTTAAATATAATTAATTTCATGTTATTCGGCACAGCCGACTTGGCGTAGAAACTCCGGTGTTTCAATCTACTTAATCTACAAAGTAGTTGTTCCTGACATAAATCATAAATTTGCTCATGAAAGAGACACATTAAACATAGAAATGACATGAGTTTGCTTTCTTACCTGTTGTTTCCTTCGAAAAACTATGGGCGCCAGCAGAACGTGATTCAGTCCGCGATAATACTACGTCATGAGGTCACGTGACACGGCAAACTTTTGGTTTGAAGCACAAATGCCCTTTGAGTGAACGGATACATTTAGGTTTTAACAGGGGCTCCGATGTTTACTTTTAAGCAACGTAAAAATATCAGTTTCGTATAGGAAATCAAAAATTTCCATCAGATCAATTTAGAAACATACTTTGTATCAATGACACAGCAGTTTCACTTTTTTCAGTGTACTTGTCTATCACAAAATCTATCCATGTACAGTTGTGCTTGTGTCAGCAAGCTCCCCAAAGGTACTTGGTATGGACTGAATGGCTTGAATGACTGCCATGCCATCAAAAAGTATAGCTCCATTTAATGGTACTCTGTCAACTAAACAGTCTCCACCTTTGGTTTCCAGAACATCCATTAGAGCTGATTTGTTTGTTTTTGCAAGAGAACCATCAGCACTGGATAAAGGATATGACACAGTTCCCAAAGAGTAGGAGAGAATTTCCCTCAAGTCTATCTTTCTTCTTTGACCTATGACGAGCAGTCTGGAGAAAAGCTTCTTGTCTGCACATAGAATTACTTCCTTGCCTGCTGCAGATTTCTTCTTTGTCTTCGCTTGATAACTGAATGTCTTTAGTTTTAGTTTTTTGATGGGGGCAAATAATAAGGAGAGAAAGAGAGAGGACAGAACCCAGTGAGAATTATTAGCATTGTGCTTCCTGGATGCCTTACATATGCCCTTTTTTTGGCCAGTTGAGGTCGGTAAAAAGGGGGATTACAGTTATTTTGTTAAGCGTACTGCACAGACTTTACACCACAGTGCTTCTTTCAGCTTTACAAAACTTTTTTTGTTTGTTTTTTCTTATGGAAAAAAAAATTAATTTTACTTTTTTAATTTTCTAATCTGATCTGATCAAACAGGAGAAACTCACTGATAGCTGTAAATCTGTTAATGCCAAGAGACGTAGAACGTCAAGCACAGCATATTCGTGGCACAAATGATGCTGGCAGATAAACTCCTACACACCAGGTCACTGCTTAATGCACAGTCTTATTAGCAGCCTTGTGATTCTTTCCCAATTAGAACTCGAGGTTTCCCTGTACTGTCTGTACAGTAACAGGACTTGTGATATCGTACTTCCAGAGACACACAGTCTTTGTCTTTAATATGCACAAGAATGCTAGTGTCTTCCCTCATTACAGCTGCTTTGAGCAACTGGCCTGTAAAAAAACAAACATTTAATTAAATAAAATTGTAAATAAATATGTATTTAAAAAAACATAACACTTCTGACTGTTCATGCATATTTGTATGCAAAAACTGACTGCACTATAAACATTATAATGTACATGTAATGTAAATATTGATGTATTTGAAAGTTAGTTATGGTTCTCAGCATATGGCATATAACTTTAAGTTCAAACGTGTGCTTGTGTGCTTTATACCTGCCGACAGCGTCTCCGCTTGTGAAAGATTGTCCTTCTGGCGTTTGCCTGCCACAGTGATGTACTTGTCCGTTTTCTTGCAAATTATGCACAAAGCAGGACGTACAGGACCCGAACCAGCTATCAGCAGTCCGGTACTGGACCTAAGGTTTTGTCGGGCAATACGTTGACGAAATACTATTTCCCGATGACACAGACTGGTCTGTGTTATGATCATCACCAGCTTTAGGGCGCCGTGAAACTCGTTTCTCGGCCTCACCCAAGCGCTTTTTGTCAATAAAACACCGGTAGCAAGTGGAGTGAAACCCACTTGCCTTCGGGCACACCGTCAAACTCGATTTCTAGACAATGTTTGTATGTTTCTGCTATTTTCTGACTCTCACCCTGCAAGTCAAGCCACCGTTTGATGCAGTTTCTAAATGTATCCCACCGTGTGCGTGTAAAATCCTTCGTTTCTTCTTTTTTTATGGACGTGAGATGCATATAGCATTGTTTATAAACCCTTTTACTGACTTTTGGTGGAGGTCTGACAATAATCTCATCCTTTTTGCTACTCGATAGTGACGACAAGGGCGCTGCCATCTTGGACCATGTTTACATGTCGTTCCGACGTTATGCCATCTCATTGCCATCTCATCTCACCTTTAAAAAATTATTACGCGAGGATGGGACTATTGCCAACTTTATACACTTGTAAAAAAATAACTGCCGGATTATACATGGAGAACTTTTATTTTTTTCATGCTATATCAATTGATCCTTTTATTGGGATAAAAAGAATGTAGTGCCCCATATATGGGAATGGAATGAAACGAAAAGCTGCCTATAAATAGTAAATAGATAAATGTTACTCTATTATTTATTTTTATGACTAAGGTACAAAAATATTCTCCCAAAAATGCTATGATAACATTCCTTTTATAAACACTAAAATGTTTAAGAATGTTATTTAAATGAATGTAAGTCTGTAATTAGGAGACTTGAATGCTTTTTTATTTTAAGGCAGCGTTTAGCAGAAAAAGTTAAAAATGAAAAGAGGAGAGAGCCAGACACAGCACAAGGATATTCTTTAAGAAGAAACCATGTCAGAGATCATCAGAGACAGTGCAGTCCAGCTCAGTCCAGTGCAGTCCAGAGTCAAAGTTCCAACAGTGCAGGCCAAGAAATTAGTAAGCCTGGACCCGCAAGGACAGAACATAACCCGGCAAAGAGGACCAGTGAGGTCTACATTAGCTTCAGCAAGAGGTAAAAGCCACAACATGAGCATTTTCATCTTTACAGTCAGTTCACAAGATACCACTTCACAGATAAAAGTATTAAACATCGTAATTTTGTTAATATGGATTTATGTGGTAACACATACTGTAAATGTATTTTTTTAAGATTAGTTAATGCACTGCAAACTAACACAAACATTACATTTTACTAATGTTAACAAAGATTAATAAATGCTGAAAAACTACTTTGCTCACTGTTAGCTCATGTTAGCTAATGCATTACCTAATGTTAACAAATAAAACCTTATTTTAAAGTCTTATTATTTATGTTTTAGATATACCCAGTGATGAAAAGCTCCCAAACCGCTGAGGGTGAAAAACACCTGGCTCTTATCAGGCAAAATCAGACAAAGAGCACCACCCACTCTTCCCGGATCAGAATTTGCTGTTTTTGTTGGCCCTCAAGGTATATTGACAGATGTCATCTACCATTGTTTTAGATCATTTTACTGTAAAAACTGTTAAGGCTGAAATAATGGTGGCTAATCTTTAATATGTTTAGATATTTCACAACCCAGAGCAATGGGTCCTATGCAGCCTAAGCTAAAGATGTTCCCAGGCATTTAATTCTACATGTTATAAAGAATATCCATGGATAGAATATTTACAACGACCTCGACCTCAGAACTCGACCTATTGTTTTGCATGCAGACATTTTTCACTCTCTTCTGTCCTTCACTCTGCTTTCACTTCGAGCTCTGGTTTTGCAAACTAGAAAAAAGCACTATATAAAGACTTTGTTAAAATGAATTGATAAAGACTACCAAAAAAGAATAAAAGAAAATCGGGACTATATAAAAACTGTGACAGATTTTCTCCTTCTTACTGCTACACAAAATATTCCTCAAAGAGGCCACCGTGAAGCAGAGAACTCTGAGAATAGGGAGAACTTTCTGGCCATATTGGAGCAAATAGCAAAACACAATCCAATATTAAAAAAAAAAAAAAAAAAAAAAAAAACTATTTACCGGAAATGCTAAATACATGAGCAATACAGCATAAAATAAAATCCTGGAGTGTTTGGCAGAGATGGTTCGGCATAATATCATCCAAGAGGTCAAACAGAGTGTGGCATTCAGTGTACTTGTTGATGAAACTAAGGACATAAAAAAAAGAAAATTTCACTGATTCTGAAAGATTATTAAGTGGGAAATACATGAGTTTCTATCTGAAACTATTTTTAGAAAAGTCACCTCTTTTTCCATTTGCAGAAATCTATGAGTTAAACTAAGTAGATCTAAAGCATGAGCTACACCAACCCCAAAGGATTCTGGAGAGAAAACATAAAGGGGGCATGAAAAACCCCACCAGTATATTAGGGTTTACTGTGTTTCTGGAACCTTTCGAAGACCTCCAGGGTTTTTTGAACCCTGAAACTAATCAAGAACCACCAACGAACAACCATGTCTGATGAGCGACTGAGTGACCTGGGAGTGCTCAGTGTAGAGTCACAGAGAGCCTGTATGGATACGTTTGTTGAACTATTTAGTAACTGTCACAAAAATGCAGAATACAGCT
Organism: Clarias gariepinus; assembly: GCF_024256425.1. Taxonomy (NCBI): domain Eukaryota; kingdom Metazoa; phylum Chordata; class Actinopteri; order Siluriformes; family Clariidae; genus Clarias; species Clarias gariepinus. The sequence goes on along the minus strand of NC_071108.1, from coordinate 796,674 downwards.
GTTTTGATACATATGTGTACATGCATATGTGTAATGGTACAGTTAACCCACATCGCAGACAACTTTCTCACACACACACACACGCACACACACACAAATGGATCCAAGATGGCGGCGCGGCAGTAGCACGCAGCGGCCGCTCCGGAGCCAAAATGGTGCTGCGTTGTTTACGTTTTGTGTGTAGCGCGTTTATTTTTCTATGTGTATGGATATCTTCGCCACTGGTGTCCGTACATACAACAGCCAGACACTTTTCAACCTAAATAACCCGGTTAATGATATCGACGATGACCTGCGGGAAAAGCTACGCGACCTCGGCTTGCTGCGTGAACCAGGCCTCGAAGCCTCGGCGTTGCCTGATGCCGGAGGCCGGAGGAAGGGTCATCGGAAGCGGTGCGCGAGGAAGCGAAAGCGCGGCAAGCGGGCGGGAGTCTGTGCTAGGCTAAAAACAAACCCTAGCCGGCCGGCTCTCCCGTCCATCATCTTATCTAATGTCTGCTCCCTGGACAATAAACTGGACTACATCCGACTCCAGCAGGCTACACAGCGTGAGGTTAGAGACTGCTGTGTCTTTGTTTTCACGGAGACATGGCTCAGCGACAGAGTACCGGACGCCGCTATTCAGCTAGACGGGCTAGCCTCGTTTCGTGCAGACAGAAATGCAGCTCTGTGCGGTAAGACTTGCGGTGGCGGCTTATGTGTTTACATCAACACGAAATGGTGCAAGAACTCTGTGCTAGTTTCTAGTTATTGCTCATTGCTAGTGGAGTTTGTGATTGTTAGATGCAGACCTTTTTATTTACCACGAGAATTCACCACTGTTTTCATTATCGGAGTGTACATTCCACCTAGCGCTAATGCTAAGGAAGCGCTATGGGAACTGTATACAAAGATCAGTGAACTGCAAAATACACACCCGGATGGACTGTTTATTGTTGCTGGAGATTCCAACCATGCAAATCTCAAGTCAGTGCTTCCTAGATTCCATCAATATGTGGACTTTGCAACGAGAGGGAAAAACACGCTGGATCTTGTTTACACAAACATCCCCATCGGGCATATCGGGCAGAGCCCCGCCCCCACCTCGGCTACTCAGACCACATCTCTGTAATGCTAATTCCAGCATACAGACCACTCGTCAGGCGCTCAAAACCGGTTCTGACGCAGGTAAAAACCTGGCCATCAGGAGCCATCTCTGCTCTTCAGGACTGTTTCGAAAGCACTGACTGGAACATGTTTAGGGAGGCTGCAACTTACGGCGACTTCACTGACTTGGAGGAGTACACGTCATCAGTGACCAGCTACATCAACAAGTGCACCGATGACATCACTGTCTCCAAGAGCATCATCTCACGACCCAACCAGAAACCGTGGATTACTGCGGAAGTGCGTGCACTTCTGAGGACCAGAGACTCTGCCTTCAAAGCGGGAGACAAGGTGGCCCTCAGAACAGCAAGGGCCAAACTTTCTCGGGCCATCAGAGGGGCAAAGCGCGCACACGCCCAGTGAATCCACAATCACTTCAGGGACAGCGGCGACACACAGCGCATGTGGCAGGGTTTACAGGCCATCACTCACTACAGGATGACATCAGCTGCCTGTGACAGTGACGGCTCCCTTCCAGATGCGCTGAATAACTTCTATGCTCGGTTTGACAGGCAGAACGACGTGGCGGCGGGAAAGACCACCCCTTCTCCGAACGACCAGGTGCTGTGTCTCACTACAGCTGAGGTGAGGAAAACTCTACGCAGAGTCAACCCACGCAAAGCTGCTGGACCAGACAACATCCCAGGCAGAGTGCTCAGAGAATGTGCTGAACAGCTGGCAGATGTTTCTCACCGACATCTTTAACATCTCTCTGAGCAGCGCCGTCGTTCCCACGTGCTTCAAGGCCACCACCATCGTCCCCGTGCCCAAAAAGTCTACTGTGTCCTGTCTTAATGACTACCGTCCCGTTGCACTCACCCCCACCATTATGAAGTGCTTTGAGCGGCTCGTCATGAGACACATCAAGACCCTGCTGCCCTCCTCACTGGACCCACTGCAGTTTGCGTATCGTCCTAACCGCTCAACGGACGATGCCATCTCCACTACACTACATCTTGCCCTCACACACTTGGACAAGAAGGACACATATGTTCGAATGCTGTACATAGATTTCAGCTCAGCATTCAACACTATCATCCCCCAACAACTGATTGGGAAGCTGAACCTGTTGGGCCTGAACACCTCCCTCTGCAACTGGATCCTGGACTTTCTGACCGGTAGGCCTCAGTCAGTACGGATCGGAAACTGCACATCCAGCACCACCACACTGAGCACTGGGGCCCCACAAGGCTGCGTGCTCAGTCCCCTGCTGTTCACACTGCTGACTCACGACTGTGTAGCAACACACAGTTCGAACCACATCATTAAGTTCGCTGATGACACGACCGTGGTGGGTCTCATTAGCAAGAACGACGAGTCAGCGTACAGAGAGGAAGTGCAGAGGCTAACGGACTGGTGTAAAGACAACAACCTGTCTCTAAATGTTGAAAAGACAAAGGAGATGGTTGTTGACTTTAGGAGGACACGAGGCGACCATTCTCCGCTGAGCATCAACGGCTCCTCTGTGAGAATCGTCGAAAACATAAAATTCCTGGGTGTCCACCTAGAGAAGGACCTCAGCTGGTCCCTCAACACCAGCTCCCTACACAAGAAAGCCCAACAGCGTCTCTTCTTTCTAAGAAGACTGAGAAAGGCCCAGCTTCCACCACCGATCCTGACCACCTTCTATAGAGGAACTATCGAGAGCATTCTGAGCGGCTGCATCACTGTCTGGTTTGGGAACTGTGCCATATCGGATCGCAAAACCCTACAGCGGATAGTAAGGACAGCGGAGAAGATCATCGGGGTCTCTCTCTCCCCTCTATTGAAGACATCTACACCACACGCTGCATCCGCAAAGCCACCAGCATTGTGGCTGATCAGACACACCCCTCTCACACACACTTCACACTCCTGCCATCTGGAAAAAGGTACCGAAGCATTTGGGCACACACATCCAGACTGTGCAACAGCTTTTTTCCACAAGCCATCCGTCTCCTCAACAAAAAGGGACTGGACTAATAAACACACACACACACACAGACACACTAACACAAACATTATCACACAGCTTAACTCAACTACCTCAAAATATTGGGACTGGACTGACTAATCAACACAAGTGCAGACACACTGACCTACACCACCGAATTATCGTACACACCAACCTGCAAATGCTTCACTGTTTATCTTTTGCACAATGATCATTACTGGACTACTTTTTGCACTAATTCCTCAATTCTTGCTGCTGTTTTTTTAAAGAATGTTTACGTTTACCCACTACCTCAACACCATATTTATGTTCTGTTATGTCGTGGTTGCGCACTGTCACTTTGTTGTTGCTCTAGTTTGCACATTTGCACGTGCACTTTATGTTGTCTTTAAAAATAGCTATACTTAGCTAGTTAGTTTTTGTTAATTTATGTTGTAATTTATGTTAGGTCTCTCTGTCCTGTCTCTGCTAGCCAGTTAACTAGGCCTCTTGGTTAGCTAGTTTAGTGTTTCTGTTAATTTATGTTGTAAGTTTATGTTGCATGTAGCACCTTGGTCCTGGAGGAACGTTGTTTCGTTTCACTGTGTACTAACTGTATATGGTTGTAATGACAATAAAGCCTACTTGAACTTGAACACACACACACACACACACACATAAACACACACAATACATAGAGTTAATATTAGTGATTGAAATAAAGCATGTTAAAATAATTAGCATCTATTTGATGTTTTTTTTTATTTAGTACTGTATAACAGAATTTTATTGCACAATCTATGCAAAATACTAAACGATTTTCAGGCTCGTGTATAGGGCCACATTTAGCTTAATATCACTCGTATAAAGGCATTGGGCATTGCTCAAGATTTTGAAAATTATGTTTACTGTTTTCAAAGCCATTATGTATTTCTAATTGAATCTGATTTCCCATGTGCCCCCCATTTACTGTACAAAAACCTAGAATCGTCTGAACATTAATTGAAAGGCTGTTCCATAACTTTGGGGCTTTGTAAGAAAAAGCTCTGCCCCCTGCTGTAGTTTTCATAATATGCGGTACTGACAAGCGGCCTACATCCTTCGATCGAAGTAGGCGTGGCTGATCGTAAGACACTAGCAGTTCGCTCAGGTACTGCGGCGCGAGACCATTTAATGCTTTATATGTCAAGAGTAGTATTTTAAAATCAATGCGAAATTTCACGTGGAGCCAATGCAGTGAAGATAAGATAGGGGTGATGTGCTCATATCTTCTGGTTCTAGTGAGGACTCTCGCTGCTGCATTCTGGACTAACTGAAGCTTATTTATGCATCTAGCTGAACAACCAGACAGTAAGGCATTACAATAGTCCAACTTAGAGGTGATAAAAGCATGAACTAGTTTTTCTGCATCGTTTAGCGACAATATATTTCTTATCTTGGCAATATTTCTGAGGTGAAAGAATGCTATCCTGGTAATATTATCTACATGAGCTTCAAATGAAAGGCTGGAATCTATAATCACACCAAGGTCTTTTACTGTTGCACTTGATGGAACAGAAAGGCCATCTAAAGTTACGGTGTGATCTAGAATCTTATTTCTAGCTGTATGTGGTCCTATGACTAGAACTTTTGTCTTATCAGGATTAAGCAGGAACGCATCCAAACAGCGTTAAATGAAAAACTAGTGCACTAATGCAGGGTGTACAATCCCTTGTTTCAAACACCAAGTAGTGTCCTTGATCAGGGGTTAGAGCACATATAGCACATATATTTACTTTACATTTAAACACATCATCCTTTACCAATAAAAACTAAATATAGTAAATATACTGTGTATACATTGAGCAATCCTTAGTGAAGTTTAATTATCTCAATATTTATTTGATTGGCCCACATTTTAGCTCATAAAAGTATGCAGTAAACTCTGAGTACACACCTAGCATATAGAAAAATATTAAGAAAACCAATGAATAAAATATTTATACTTTTACTATTTTATAACATAATAGTATTGTATACAACAATAGAGATTTTTTTTTAAAAAGCACTCCAAGAACACAACCACACAGAACACGCACACACACATGCCTTAGATGTGTATCAGACAGGTCATACATACTTTCCACAGCATGTCTCAGCTCAAAAAAGTTAAATAGTTAATACCTGTAAATTTGTAAAATAAGAAATAACCAGTAACCAGTTATTTATAAAAGAACATCTTAGTAGAACCTTTAATTTTGTATTTAAGCTTCTCCAGTTTAAAAAAAAGGATAAATCTTTAATTTACTGAGAGATGGAGAAAGACCTAGTGGACTTCCAGTATAAAAGTATGGAACGTCTGTCCAGCAAATGTAAGAAAGCTTTACATCTTGATGTGCAGAACTCAATGGAACTGAATCATCTGGAATGCTAAATATAGCACCTAAAATTGACATAGTTGCAACTGTACTGGACATGATACTAAAAAAATAAATAAATAGGTCCATATCCCTTATGTATTTGGGCACAAAAAGAACATGTGACTTGAATGCCAGGGAGAGGCGTGACCCCTGTCATATTTGTCCTCAACAACAAGGTTTTTTTTTCAGCAAGCTTTGTTTTGGAACTCTGTGCAAACCTTTAACTAAATAAACCGGAGGCAAGCGCAGGATGTTTTTGGCTTTCTCCCACTATTCCTTACTCCTTGCACAACTGCAACCCCAAACAGTCCTGGTTTTGGTGATTTTAGGTTGACTAAGTGATAAGATAAAATAGAATATATTCCTGAAATCACACCTCTTGCTGATGTGAATTAAACGTAACCAGGTTTTCCTATGGCTACTTGAAAGGTATAGGAGGAAATTTGGAAACACTTGGACATAAAGTTTTGAACTTGTAAGTAACGAAAGAAACATGCTACAGGCAGCACATACTTCTAGGATAGACTAGCAAAACATTTAAAGATTGATTTTTTTCAATCTTTTTTATGTCGTACCATGATAAAAATGCTGAACCTAAAAGTGACAGAGGCAACTAATACTTTTTATGCTATGGATTCATTTAAAGTGAGGTCTAAACTTCAGGTGACATGATAACCACTACTGTGGGTTATCAGTATATTGAGCAGGTCCTTACCCAGTTTTAGTAGTCTCAGCAATCTCCTTAGTTGTTTTCTTTGCTTTATGCAAGACAATACTATGAGCCTTCTGAAACAGTAACATCTTATTTGAAAATTATACTAATATACAAAACTTTAGAATACATGCAGTTAGTCCTCGCGTGTAATGTTCTGGTTAAGAGACAGAGAGAACAGTCCATTGTTCGGGTGGTTTCCACCCAGTTCTCAGCATGCCTGACAGACATCTCATCTTAGATAACAGCTAAACAACTAAAACCTAATCTTAGTAAAACCAAACTGCTGTTTATTCCAGATGATTCACCCCTTGTAAGGATCCTATGTTCTCTCTGGACAAATATGAGATCACTCTTTAATCATGTCAGTCAATATGTCTTATTAAAGCATTCTGGGAACAGCCCTTTTAGTGATGACATTCTGTGGCTTATGGTCCCTGTAGAGGGAGTCGATGACCAACTGTCAGCAGTCTTACCATGCAAGCCATTTACTTAAACTCATTTTTTTTTCATGAGCTGTCAGCCATAATAATTGAAAATAAAACTAAAATAAAAAAAAGACTTTTTCAAAATATTTAGATTTTTTTTAGACGCACTTGTATATGGTAATGGTTTATAATATCAACCAATATGAATGATGTCTTTTACAGTGATCTCACACCTTTAAATGTTTAAAAGCAGGACATTTGGGCTAAAGAAAAGATCTGCATGGCTCTCAGGTCATGTGGAGTGAATTGCAGTGAATTTGAGTTTTATTGAATTTAGAAAATTGAGTGTGTTTCTGTCATCCTCTGTATGAGGAAACGAAAATCTTAGAAAAGGAAATATTTAAAATAATGTTAGCTTTCTGGCATTGAGTCAGAGACTTTCCTGAAAAACAGAGGGTAAATACATGATGAATGCAGTACTTGTCTGTTTTGTCGTGAATGGCTATAAAACACACGGTTTGTTGGTGTGAAACTGTGTCTTATAATAAATCATATGTTGGTTTTTGGAGCATTAACAGATCCGTGTGAGTTCATTATTCATCTTTGTAGTAACAGTCAGTGAAGGGGGTTAATATGTCTGTGATCACATATAATTTGACTCGTGTTTCCTTTTAAATTAATTAGCAACACTTAGTGGAAAAATACAAAAAAAAAAAAAAGAATTGTTAATTATTGATATGATTATTATTATTATTATTATTATTTATTTACATTTACATTTAGGCATTCGGCAGACACTCTTATTCAGAGCGACTTACAAAAAGTGCTTTAAAGTTTACATCATTGGATACATACAGTGGGTTAACTAGGTTAATAACTAAGTTAGTTATGTTAGTCCAACACAACTGGGAAGAGGTTTTTTTTTTTTTGGGGGGGGGGTGTTAGTTCAAGTACTGGAGAAACTGATGCGTCTTGAGTCGTCGTTTAAAGATAGTCAAAGTCTCAGCTGTACGGACATCTAGAGGAAGTTCATTCCACCACCTAGGTGCCAGAACAGAAAAGAGCCTGGATAAATGCCGCCCTCAATCCCTGAGAGATGGTGGGATGAGGCGAGCAGTGCTGGAGGATCGGAGGGAACGTGGTGCAGTGCGTGGTGTGATTAGAGCAGAGGGGTAAGTGGGTGCTGGGCCATTTTTAGCTTTGTAGGCAAGCATCAGCATTTTGAATTTAATGCGGGCAGCTACAGGAAGCCAGTGCAGGGAGCGGAGGAGTGGTGTGGTGTGGGAGAACTTGGGAAGGTTAAAAACAATGGATCTGTGCAGAGGACGAATCATGGACAGAGGCAGGCCTGCCAGGAGTGAGTTGCAGTAGTCCAGTCTTGAGATAACAAGGGACTGAACAAGCACCTGAGTAGCCTGTGAAGAAAGAAATGGGCGAATTCTTCTGATATTGTAAAGAAGAAATCGATAAGAGCGAGTAAGGTTAGCGATGTGTGAGGAAAATGACAGATGATTGTCCACGGATACCCCAAGATTGCAGGCGGTGGTTAAGGGAGTGATTTGGTTGTTGTCCAAGGATATCACAAGGTCTTGACATGGGGATGAGTAACAAGGGATAAACAACAGTTCTGTTTTACTGAGATTGAGCTTCAGCTGATGAGCAGCCATCCAGGATGAGATGTCTGCCAGACATGCTGAGATCTGGGTGGAAACCTGAGTGTCAGAGGGAGGAAAGGAGAGAGTAACTTGGGTGTCATCTGCATAACAATGGTATGAAAATCCATGCGATGATATGACCTTACCAAGAGACCGCGTATAGAGGGAGAACAGAAGAGGACCAAGTACTGAGCCCTGCGGGACACCAGTAGAGAGTCGACGTGGGGCAGATGTAGATTCTCTCCATGTTACCTCATATGACCTATCTTCTAGGTAAGAAGCAAACCATTGCCACACTGTTCCACAAATTCCGAGGCTTGTAAGAATAGATAATAGAATCTTGTGGTTCACCGTGTCAAATGCAGCTGACAGGTCCAGGAGGATGAGGACAGATGATAGTTTAGCAGATCTAGCAGCATGGAGCTTCTCAGTGACTGGCATTGTGGAAGGGATTGGGTCTAATGAACAGGTGGTGGGGTCAGATGACGAGATGATCTGCTGAACCTCATCAGATGACAGGTTGGAAAATTCTGCTAAGGGAGGGAAGGGAAGGTCCTGAGGTTCTGCCGTAGGAGTTTGGTTGGGAGCGAAGGACTGGTGGATTGCTGCAATCTTCCCATCGTAGAATGTGGCAAAATCGTCAGCAGTCAGACAGGAAGGGGCAGGAGGAGTCGGTGGGTTAAGTAGTGAGAAGAAAATGTTGTGGAGTTTGCCAGGATCATGTGCAGAGGCTTCCAGCTTTTCTCTGAAGAAGGTAGTTTTGGCAGAAGTCACGTCATATGAGAATTTGGAGAGAAGAGTTTGGTAAAAGATGAGATCTGCATCAAGTTGTGATTTCTTCCATCTTCTCTCTGCAGTTCTTAATTCTCTCCTGTTGTTGTGCAGTACATCAGATAGCCAAGGAGCAGGACAAGATGTCTTCCTTGGTTTAGATGACAGCGGGCAAAGGAGATCTATGGATGAGGAGAGAGAGGAGAGGAAAGTTTCAGTCGCAGTCTCTAGTGGTAGAGAGGAGAAGGAGTCTGGGTCTGGGAGGGATAATAGGGTGCAGGAAGACACAGAGGAAGGAGAGACAGAGTGAAGGTTTCTGCGGGTAAAAGAGACATTTATTTATTTTATAATAACGTTCAGAGGTAACACTGTAACTCTATCATCAGGACGCTCCACAACATTACATGTAACACAAAACAGATTTTTAAAAAATCTGGAGGGCACTTAAGCTGTTAGCATCATCATTTCAGTGTTAGGGTGTGAAAACTTTTGCATGCAACAGTATACTACTTGCTGGTCACCACAAACACTTCACAGCATGCAAACAATTCGCAGCATGCTATTCCTTATCTCTTCTTACAACACCACAGAACAATGTGCAGATTATCCCCAGACATGCAGTTTCCCAAGGTCGGGTTACAAAATAAAAAACTGTCATTCTATTTTACCCCCTTGCCTAATGTGCCTTCCTGCCCCAGTCACATGACCACTGCCTTTTGCAAATGTCTGCTATCATAGAACAAATAGAAAAAAGCAATACCACAGCTTGAGAAACCACAGACTGAGAAACCGTAAAGAAGTGTATACTTCATCTCACTTACTACATGGACAAACCCCTGTGAATAAACTGTTGCTATGGAAACCATAACGTTTCAAAAGCAAGCACTTTAATATAAACCTTCCCTACAGTCAGAGCTGCTTTTAGAGAGAATTAATCAAAACCTTCTGACCAATCAGAATGAGCAGTAATTTTGATAGTAGAGCTGATATCATGTGTTATATTAGATAGTTAATTGTAAAGATATAAAATAATTCTGTAATGGTTATTGTTTATAAAGCTGAGAAATTGTTTAAATGTTTTATTTGATCAGTTTTGTCTGATCTCAGCTTCCATTAGATTCTGTTTTATATTCAGTTTATGGCCAGATTTTCACATGGACTAGTGCGCCACCTACAGGCCTGAACCAGAAGTGCATTGAACTCATTTCCTTTCATAAATTAATAAATTTCTACATAATGATTTGCCACATAACAGTTAAATAATTTTATTCTAAATGTGTGTTCATGGTAAATGTCTTACTCAATGACATTTCTCTGTACACTGTTTTTACACTTTTTTTTAATCCATTATTTAATATTTATGCTTTTTTATACTTGTTGGTTATACTATGCTGGTGTTCTCCTGTGTCCTTGGGATCGGCGCTGAGCCATCAGATGCCTTTCCATTCATGGTAAGCTTTACACAATCATTGCGGGAATACATCGTAAACTTCTGATGTGGCCGTGTTCGCTGTGTTTACCTGTTGCCATGTTTAAGGTGTATGAACTAAAAATCATTATAAATGTTTTCCCATATAAGGACCTGCACAGTCCAGGTGGAGCCTTCTCCACAGCTTCTCAGACCTCTCCCATGGGTGTACCTGACACGTGGAGCACAACTTCACATTGTTCACACATTGTTCTCCTTTAATTCGGCTCTTCCCAGGATGTGACTGATGTAGCTGTTTTGTTATACTTTATCTTCTCTTTAATTACTTAATTGATTAAATTGAATGTTGACCTTTTCTGTACCTAGCGCCGACATGCAATGGCTCTGACAAGTCTTCATTTTTATTAGACACTTCGTTAATCTGGGTTTGTTTGTGTGTTTTTGAAGGGCTTATAAAATGTTCTTCCGATTTGCTTTGAGGTTCTAGCATTTAAAAACACTTTTTAACACTTATATCTTAATGTGACTTCATGACCAGTTCCTCTGAGCTGTCTGGACTTGTCTTTCCCCTAGACAGTATTCTGTATATCAGAAGGTCCGAATCTGATTTTTAATCAAGGTCAAGGGTCCGGAATGATAAGTTAAAGACTTTTTTGTTGTGTAAGTTTTATAAGTTTTATATAAACTTGTATATAACTTACAAGCAATGTAAGTTCACATTTTTTGTTTTCCTCGAACGAATATTGTCTTTAATGTTCCATTTCCAACAGGAAAACACTTCAGTTTTCATCCTAAACCCTATAAAAGCTGCAACTTTAGCCAACATTTTTGTCTAAAACTCTATCTAGTACCATGAAGCCATACCTTTTAATCAATTGCCAGGTGTTAGGAAGTCTTTGGCACAACAATAACCTTTTGATTTGCTGATATTTTTTATATCTTCGATATGACCGATGGTACTTCCAGTTAGTGACCAGGTAAGTGACCACTGTAAAGATTTATTTAACGATGAAAAGTAATACAAGTCACTCTGAATAATGAGACTGTGCAAAATGCCTGACTGTAAACATAACCATAAATATTCATCCCCCAGTGGAGAATTAGTTCCTTTAGGGGTCTGACTCCTCTTAAGGTTTCTTCCTCATGTCCATCACAGAGAGATTTTCCCACACCACCATCACCTCCACCTGCTCGTTAGGGACAAACTGATCAAGCTGTAAGAGTAACTATTTTTCTTTATATCTAGAATACATATTTTTGTAAAGCTGCTTTGTGACAGTGTTCATTGTTATACACACTATCTAAATTATATTGTGTTAAATTGTCTGAATACAATATGGAGGAAAGGAAAACTATGAAAATTATTCCTGGCTTGAATCTACACAATAAACTGTTACTGTAATAAATGCATTTTACGTGAGTTCATGCAGACGTTAGTATGTATGCTCGGGGTGGATCCTGCACGTCCTGTATTTCCAGTTATGAATTATGGAATGTGCCCTGTGTTGTCATTTGCTTATATTATATTGCTCTTTAAATCTGTTTCTGCCTCCAGGGCAGTTATTACATTTTATAGACTTTGGTCTGGAGCTCCAGCTTCACTAGGCTGTGTGTTGGATCCACTGATGATGCTTTGTTACTGCACAAACAAATTTTCATATGCTTCATAATTTTATACCATGTTCCTTTCCAGCCATCCATCTAGGAACTTCAACATTTACACACTACAGGAACATCAATCTGCATGCCTTTGGTTCTGAATGGAGAACATGCAAACTCTATGTACACAGACCCCAGACGGGAATCGAACCTGGATTGTGGACATGCAAGGCCACTGTGCAAACCCCTATGATACCATGCTGCTGATGTTTCTTTTAATAACCTGTATATTAGATTTTTGAATTTTCATTTTCTTCCATGAAAATAAATTATGTAAACTTCATGTAAAATCAAACTAGACAGATTCATGTAACTTCATGTAAAATCAGAAACCAGCGCGCACCAGTGTGTGTGTGTGTGTGTGTGTGTGTGTACGTATGTTAAGAACTATTGCTAATATAACAAATAAATAAAATATTTATAATATTACTTAATAAGGATAGCTTCATATATAGTGTAGGTCTGAGAGTGAGATGCTAGCAAAACTTCATTGATGTCACAGATGAAAAAAGAACAAATGCCACAAGGTGTGGCATAAGCTCTCCAGCAGGGTACAAGGTGTGGTTCCACATTCTTGGGTGAGGTAATTATCTCTGAGAGTGTATCAGGGTGTGGAGCGACCGTGTCGATCTCTGAAAGCTGTGATGTTGATGTTTATGTTGATCTGGTGGAATTGGAATTAGTTTTTCAGGTTCTTTAGTAAATGTTCTTGCAGTGTTCTTTGATGATCTGCAGGGTTTGGATTTAGTGTTACATCAGCAGAAGTATTAGAGGTATGAGAAGCATTGCTAAAGCATGCTATCCTCATGTGCAGGGCCGAGGGCTTCATCTGAAGAATTTTCCATCTCAGTAATTAAGTCTGAACACTTAATTACACACTGGGTGTGTTTGTGCTTGAAAGGTTGCTCTTGGTCCTTATCTCGGTGCTCTTTGAGGGTCTCTCCCAGAGGAATTGTGTATTTTCATGTTTCATGTTCTTTAAAGGTGCATTTTGCACGTCTCTCAATGAGTGTTTAGAGCAAAGTGTCAATTAGGGTCCAATTAGGGATTTTAAATTTTATTTGATAGTTTCTGACTTAGAATCATTTAAGCAACAAGGAAAAGTCAAACATTGTTTTACTTCTGAGTAGTTCTAACTGTAGAACTCCTATCAGAAGAGGTTTTAAGCAGAACCTATTTCTGGATTTTCGAAATGCTCAATTATTTAATAAAGAATTGTTAAATTTCATACACTACAATTTTAATTGGTCTGTAGTAGTAGTTCTAAAGGTAAACCCTTCACAGAACCCTAAACAAAGTCTTCCTTTGTCAGAAGAAGTGTATGAATGCTTAATATGCTTAATATACTGTACACCCCACTGTTTAATACTGTGTAGTTCCCCTTGTGCCACCAAGTCATCTGAGGCTCCACTACCCCTCTGAAGGTGTGCGTAGTATCTGGTACCAAGCCGTCAGAAGCAGAGCCTTGTGAAACCGGGTCTCCATGGACCCAACTTGTTGTTCCAGCACATCCCATATTAACTCGACTGGATTGAGCTCTGGAAAGTTTGGAGTCAACACCTCGACCCCCTTAGTCATGTTCCTCAAACCGTTCCTGAGCGTAGTGTGCTGTGTGTCAGGGTGCATCATCCTGCTGAAACACACCAGTGCCATCAGGGAACACTGTGTGTAACTCTGTATGTGACCGTGTTTAGGTAGGCGGGACGTGTCAGAGTAACCTCTACATGAACGGTAAGACCCGAGGATTCCCAGCAGAACATCCTCCAGCTGTTCAGATGAAACCAGTGGAGTGTGCAGGAACAGGACTGGAAATCACCACTGCTAAACATGTTGAGATCAATAATAAGTTCTCAATTCTTTATTTGTTTAATGATTTTGACAAGGGTCATTGTTGCAAAGCAGCTTTACAGAATTAAAAGAAAATTATGGAAATGTGAAAAAATAGGCACTAATCATAATGATCAGATTGTCCCTGATGAACAAGCTGAGCATGTCGGTGCTGAGGGAAAATAGGAAGAAACCTTGGAACCAGACTCAACAGGGAACCCATCCTCATCTGGGTGATAACGGATAGCAGGGATTGATCTGCACTCATACTGTGTGTTAGGAGGCTGGAAGTTCAGTATAACAGTTTAAAGCTAATGTGGATGTGGATCAACTCCACAAAGTCAATTCTATATTATTTTGTATATTAATGTCACTGAGATGTTGGGTTGTCATGGCGACATCAAAGAGCACAAACACAAAACCATCTCCAGTTTTTAAAATAAATCACACGTGAACTGTGACGTAAACCATTCACGAAAAAATAATTACTCACGTGATACGAAACATGTCTGATGAATAAAAGTATGTGCCCTTTTACAGCATGTGAAAATTAGATAAAGTATTTGAGGTCAATTTAAAAAAAATGTGAGTCTTGTACAGAAGTTTGATTTGGTTTGTAAAAAACGAGTTTTTTTTAAATATTGTAATCAATATTTCAGCTTTCATAAACAGCAGTCATCCTATTTTTCTGCACCATACACACATACACACATATACACACACACTCATACACATGCAGGAGGGAGTGAACTGGTAATGAATGTGGTATGAAATGGGAGGATGAAGTCCATAAACTGTCATTTGTTTGTTTGTTTAGCCACGCCCACCCAATAGTAATACCTGAAATACGGATTCCAAATAAAAGCCCAGTCTCACTGCTCAGTCTATCTCACACACTCTCTCTCTCTCTCTCTCTCTCTTTCACACACACACACTTGAGACTTACAGACAACAAAATGAACCAGCTACCTCCACTTTACACACACCTTTCAGGCGTGTATAAACACATTGAAAATATTCGGTAAGTTTATTTATTTATTTATTTATTTATTTATTTATTTTGGCCATTGATGCATTCCCTCTGTAGTTGTAAGTAAAGATGAATCATGATGGTTTTCTCTGTTTATCTTAGTTGTCCTCAGGTGAACATGGAGAATGTCAGCTGGATATACAGTAAGTAGAGAAAGTCTTCACATTCTTTTTTTCTTTACTTTTTTTAAGGTTTGGTTAAAAACCCATATATATTTCATATTCATTCATAATTCATAACTTGTGAACTCTAAAGTATTATTATTATTATTATTATTATTATTATTATTAGATAACAAGCTTAAATGTGCCGTACTGTTCATTATCGCCAAATTTACATTGAAGCATTTTTTTCTTCCTGTTTAGCATATTGAACTGTAGATTATTAATAAAATCATACATGAACTGTTTTTATTATTATTAATGAGATTCTGCTCAGAGTTACGGAGCGTCATCATGGCATTTATATCATAACTTAGTACATACACGTGCCCCTGTAAAACATTAGGTTAATTAGTTTTATAAAAGTTGGTTTATTGACCAACCTGGTAACCAGATTAAGCTAAAAACTATCGCAATACAATTTAATATAATGAATCAACATATCACTTTGCTGCTAAATCATCGTTAATTAGACTTTCAGCAAACAATACGGCAAGTCTACATCTAATGGATTGTTGCAAAACTGTATAATTTAAGTAAAGTGCTAATATTTCTTTGCAATAGAATTAAAGTTCAAGTATGCCTTGATTTTGTAAAGTTAATGTCAATATTAATCACATGCTGATCCACAGAAAAGAAAAGGCAAAGAAAAGATGTTAATTTTTATTTTTATAAATACAGCATGTAAAATTGTCAACTTTTAGCTTAATAAAGCAACTACAATGTCCACTGCTGTTCAGGTACACAGATACTTTACTAACCATGAAGGAAATCAGTACAGAAAAAGCAGTTCCATCGCAACAACATTGCTCGTAGCATTTTGCTATTCTACCAAGAAAAAATCTTTAATTGTTTGGGTTTCCGACATCTTGTTTGTTCGTCACCTTGTAACGTGACCATTGCGTTTGCATTCTCATTAATATTCATTAGCGTCTGCCAAAGTTGGGTGTGTACACAGGATCAGCCTTATTTTTAATGCTAACACACTGTATTTGCTATATACTAACTACTAACTTAGCATGTTAGGAATGTAGCTAGAAAGATTTCATGGCTCGTAATTTTTGTTTGTGCTGTTGTTGTCAGGAACCCGAGGAAAGAGGCGAGCTCTGGAGACCATCTCTCTGCTCATTGTGAACTCTTTGTGTTTGCTTGTGATCCTCAAAGTCATTTCATCAGAAAACTGCGACAAAATCACATCACCGAAGATGGTCCGTGAGGCCCAGCCGGAAGAGAATCCTATTTGCGAACAAAACCTGGGTGTTGAAAAGATAGAGGGATTTTGGGATTTGCCTGCTTTCATCCAAGAGTTCCTTTATTACAGGCACTGCCGCTATTTCCCAAAGTTGCTCACTGTTCCTGGCAAGTGTGACATTCCAAAGGTATCAGGAGAACCTTTTTTTCTGCTGGCCATCAAAAGTTCTCCGAAGAACTACGAACGACGGGCAGTCCTGCGCAAAACATGGGCAGCGGAGAGACTGCAGAATGGGGTGTGGATCCGCACGGTGTTCCTGTCTGGCACTACCGGAACAGGCTTTGAGAAGCGGAGGATGAACAAACTCTTGGAACTGGAGAACAAGCGGTACAACGACATCCTGCAGTGGGACTTCAACGATTCCTTCTACAACCTCACGCTTAAGCAGGTCCTGTTCCTGGACTGGATGCAGAACTGGTGTCCCACTGCGGATTTCATCTTAAACGGAGATGATGACGTTTTTGCCAACACGGACAACATGGTGGATTTCCTTAAGGGACAGCGCGATAAGGATGGAAGCAAACACCTGTTCATCGGCCAGCTGCTGCTGGACAGCACACCTATCCGGGACAACACCAGTAAATATTTCATCCCAGAGCAGATCGAGAAAGGTGACCTGTACGCTCCGTACTGTAGCGGAGGCGGCTACCTGTACTCTCGTTTCACTGCCAGGACCATCCTCCAAATGTCCCAGTCCATCACCCTGATGCCCATTGATGATGTTTACATGGGCATGTGTCTTCAACGAGCTGGACTCCAACCCACAGACCACCAGGGTGTCTGGGCTGACGGCCTCATCATTCCATCTGACAAAATGGACATTTATGATCCCTGCCACTACCGCGAGATCATCCTCGGCCACAAGTTTCTCCCAGATCAGATTTACCTGCTATGGAATGAAATACATCGAAAAGATTTGGACTGCGGAAAAAAAGAGGCTAATCTTTAACGAAAATCTGCACAAGACTGATCTTTCAGCTTGTTTATTTATTACACAGACATTTTGAGAGAGATTTACACCTGAGCCAAGCTGGTTGGTCAGGTTCGTTCATGATACTGAAATAATATGAAGAGCTGGAATCTTTAAAATAATAAACATGAAGAATGTAACTCCTCCTGTTTAGCCTAGGTGTGCTCTCTGTATGTTGTTGGGTAACCTCATCCTCCATGCACGAGTCAATTTTGTATTATTATGTTTTCTTAGCTAAAAAATTAAAGGTTATGTCTAATATTTATGTTCCTGCAGCTGTGGGGAAAAGTTCTGTGATGGACTGATTTACCTTATTAACCTAACCTGATCTTTATCTGTGTCCATCTGTGTCATGATAATAAATAAAGACTTATTTATTTGACAGAAACGAACGTTTGTCTTATTTAACAAACATCTAACCACACACGTAACACTTACAGTATCACAATAAAGTCACTGATGT
Source organism: Clarias gariepinus (assembly GCF_024256425.1). NCBI lineage: Eukaryota > Metazoa > Chordata > Actinopteri > Siluriformes > Clariidae > Clarias > Clarias gariepinus. The sequence goes on along the minus strand of NC_071108.1, from coordinate 778,860 downwards.
GGCATTAAATTCCAACTCATAAACAAGTGTCTGGGGCGGTCGTGATGAAATCAGAATCCTTCATTAGGGAACGTCAGACTCTCTGTCACAAAGATGTAGGTTCAACAATGAGTCACCAACTATCTTATAATAGATCAGATTAAATAATTCTGTCCCAAGGGTCGAAAAGATGTGTACAGTGGGACAAACCTAATGCCTTCAGGATCAGGAACGAACAGAGCAGTGTATTTATTTATTTATTTATTTATTTACTTATTTATTTATTTATTATTGTTTCTCCTGCACTCTGATTGGTTAGAAGCTGTTGATTCTATAATCTCTATAACAGCAGCTTTGACAGTAGTCCAGGTCTATGTTATATGTTGTGATTTTTCATAGAAAAAAATAATTCTTTGTGGTTTCTCAGCCACTTGACAAGCTGAAGTATTTTTTTATTACTTTTTTTTATTAACTTGATCTGTATTTTTCTACCCATCCCGAGGCATCTGGAGATTGTACCAGGTTCAGTAGACAAAGGTCGACCCTGTGAGGATCCTGAGGCATCCAGAGAAGGACCAGCTCCAGCTGCTCCTGCTGACTCCCTGTGCTGAACTGGACTTCATGTCAATTTAAAGAACTTCTGTTATATTGAACTCTCAGCTGCATAACACACATGATGTTATATCATCTCTATCATATGGTGTTATATCATCTCTATCTGTTATCACCCAGATGAGGATGAGTTCCCTGTTGAGTCTGGTTCCTCTCAAGGTTTCTTCTATTGCCATCTCAGGGAGTTTTTCCCTGCCACCGTCGCCGTCACCCTTGGCTTCTCATCAGAGACATTTCATTCATTCATCTCATTATTATCTAGACACAGTTTTCCCACACATACACACTTCCAAAGATTTTATTTTTTTTTTAATTTGTTCATGTTTGTAAAGCTGCTTTGAGACAATTACCATTGTTAAAAGTGCTTTATAAATAAAATTGAATTGAATTGAACCTAAAAATTTAATAGAGAGAAAGAGAGAGTGACCACTAAGGTAATGAGTCTTTATAGCTGCTTTAATACAAGAGACAGCAGAAACTCACTGAGTAACTGTAGCTACAAATGGATAAAAAGTATGCTTTGTTACAAGGCTGGGGTGCTAATAGTTTTAATCACTGATGCTGAGAACTGGTTCAAGTTTCCAGTAGGTCAAAAAGCATTTTTTTAAAGGAAAGGTTTAAAATGCTTACTTGGTAACATCTCAAGTAATTAGTAACATTTAATCTTTAAATCATTTGATGATTTAAATAATCTGTCAAATGAAAACAATATCGATATCGGAAAATCGAAATATTGACACAATATCGGTTACCCTGGTACTGTAGCTACAAACTCCCTGATATTGTTATTTATTTATTTATTTATTTATTTAATCATCTGGGCACACAGGTTGGAATCTGCTGCCATGAGGACGCCCGCAAGTCTGAGCTGTGAGCGTGTCACTGGACCTTCACAGGAGCTTTCTCCACAGAGCTCACACACACACACACACACACACACTTGCACATATACACATTACACTTAGTACACTTCTACATCTCACTAAGCTGAACAACTTTCATATTTGTCATTTACAAAACACACACAAACTACACTACACTACACACATACTACACACATTACACACACTACACACACACATTACATACACTATACTACACACACACAAACTACACTACACTACACACTACACACACACATTACATACACTATACTACACACACACACATTACATACACTACACACATTACATACACCACACTACACACATTACATACACTATACTACACACTACACACATTACATACTCTACATATGATTTAAATTCCATCAGTATGTGGACTTTGCAACGAGAGGGGATAACACACTGGATCTTGTTTACACAAACATCCTCTGTGCATATCGGGCAGAGCCCCGCCCCCACCTCGGCTACTCAACATCCCTGCTATGCTAATTCCAGCATACAGACCACTCGCCAGGCGCTCAAAACCGGTGCTTGAGCAGGTGTCATCTCTGATCTTCAGGACTGTATCGAAAACAATTCAATTCAATTCAATTCAATTTTATTTGTATAGCGCTTTTAGCAATTTTCATTGCCGCAAAGCAGCTTTACATAGTCAAAAGAATTATTTAGGTTTGTATGAAATGTGAATTTGTATGAATCAAAATGGTCAGTTTGTCCCTGGTAAGCAAGCCGAGGGCGACAGTGGCAAGGAAAAACTCCCTGAGCTGGTAATAGGAAGAAACCTTGAGAGGAACCAGACTCAACAGGGAACCCATCCTCATCTGGGTGAAACAGAAAGCAGTAAATAATCTGCATTTATACAGTGTGTAGGGTGGGAGGCAGTTCAGCTATAATAGCTGATGTTAATTGATGTTAATATGGAGTCCAGGTAGTTATTGAAGACCCAGGTAGACTTGTAAGAAGTTCCAGTCATGAACTATCGAACTGTCAAGTCCCCAGAGAAACAGTTGCCAACACCAGTCAAGGCCAGAACCGTCTTCTAGGTAGAGAGAATCATTCCCAGACACCAGACGCATCCCAAAGAGACACACGGGGCATCCATGTGACGAGATCTTCAGCCAGAAGCGGGGCACCAGGATGGGTCAGACAGGTCCGGAGGGCAGAGGGAGTCTGGATCACTGGCAGCTCAGGAACGACATGTGTAGCTCGACAGAGAGAGAGAGAAAGAGTGAAAGGGGGGGACAGGAGGAGAGAGGACAAAGAAAGAGGGGGGGAAAGAGAAGAAGAGGAGAGATGGCAGTTAGGTATGGTCACAGTCACACAATGTATAATGTGAATGTATATTAACTGTAGAGTGCAAGCAGAGACTCCGGCAGGACTAACTATGACAGCATAACTAAAAGGGAGAGCCAGAAGGAAACACAAACATGAGGGCTTCCTGACATGTAAAGCAAACAATCACCTCACCGTCAGCAAACCTGAGTGATCAATGAGAGTGAGGAAGACAGCATCCAAACATACCAGTTCACCATAATACTCTACGTCCATGAGTCCCCCAGATCTGCTCCTTTACCTAAGGCTAATCTATTTATAAAAATGCTTGGCTAAATAAATAGGTTTTTAGCCTGGACTTAAACACTGAGACTGTGTCTGAGTCCCGAACACTATTTGGAAGACTATTCCATAACTTTGGGGCTTTGTAAGAAAAAGCTCTGCCCCCAGCTGTATTTTTCATAATACGCGGTACTGACAAGCAGCCTGCATCCTTTGATCGAAGTAGGCGTGGCGGATCGTAAGACACTAGCAGTTCGCTCAGGTACTGCGGCGCGAGACCATTTAATGCTTTATATGTCAAGAGTAGTATTTTAAAATCAATGCGAAATTTCACAGGGAGCCAATGGAGTGAAGATAAGATAGGGGTGATGTGCTCATATCTTCTGGTTCTGGTGAGGACTCTCGCTGCTGCATTCTGGACTAGCTGAAGCTTATTTATGCATCTAGCTGAACAACCAGACAGTAAGGCATTACAATAGTCCAACCTAGAGGTGATAAAAGCATGAACTAGTTTTTCTGCGTCGTTTAGCGACAATAAATTTCTTATTCTGGCAATATTTCTGAGGTGAAAGAATGCTATCCTGGTAATATTATCTACATGTGCTTCAAATGAAAGGCTGGAATCAATAATCACACCAAGGTCTTTCACTGTTGCATTTGATGGAACAGAAAGGCCATCTAAAGTTACGGTATGATCTAAAATTTTACTCCTAGCTGTATGCGGTCCTATGACTAGAACTTCTGTCTTATCCGGATTTAGCAGAAGGAAGTTAGTTAGCATCCAATTTCTTATGTCCTGCACACATTGCTCAATTTTAGTAAGCTGTTTTTTCTCATCAGGTTTTGCTGAGACATATAACTGTGTATCATCAGCATAACAATGAAAACTAATACCATGCTTACGGATTATGTTGCCCAGAGGAAGCATGTAAAGGGAAAAAAGCAGTGGACCTAAAACTGAACCCTGCGGAACGCCAAACTCCACTAGAGAACATGCAGAATAATCACCATTTAAGTCTACATACTGATAACGATGGGTCAGATAGGATCTGAGCCAGGAGAGGGCTGTACCCTTAATTCCCACTACATTTTCTAATCTGTGAAGAAGAATAGCGTGATCAATGGTGTCAAAAGCTGCACTGAGGTCAAGTAATACAAGCATAGTTACACAACCCTGATCAGAGGCCAATAGAATGTCATTTACTACTTTAACGAGCGCTGTCTCTGTACTGTGATGAGGCCTAAATCCTGACTGATACAGTTCATGTATGCCATTCCTATGTATATATGAGCATAGCTGCTCCGCTACTATCTTTTCCAGGATCTTAGAGATAAAGGGGAGGTTTGATATTGGTCTGTAACTGGACAGCTGACAGGGGTCGAGGTCAGGTTTCTTAATTATTGGTTTGATAACTGCTAATTTAAAAGATTTTGGAACATATCCAATGCTGAGTGAAGAATTAATTATTCTCAACAGGGGTTCTATTATTGCTGGTACTATCTGTTTAAGAAAATGTGTCGGTACAGGATCTAATATACAGGTTGATGAATTTGAAGAAGAGATGAGTGAAATTAGTTCATTCTCTTCAAGGGGAGTAAAGTATTCTAGGTTCTGGTCTGACATGGCTAGATTAACATCTGCATCAATTACATTGTTCGGTTTCAAAACCTCAATTTTATGCCTAATATTTACAATTTTATTATTAAAAAAGTTCATGAAGTCCTCACTATTGCATGATGTTGTTGTGAAGATTTCTGCAGTGGTCTTATTTCTGGTTAATTTGGCTACAGCATTAAATAAGAATCTAGGATTATTTTTGTTATTTTCTATAAGAGTGGAGAGATATGTTGATCTAGCTACACTAAGAGCTTTTCTATAGTTCAGGATGCTCTCCTTCCATGCTATTTGAAATACTAGTAATTTAGTTTGACGCCATTTACGTTCTAATTTCCGAGCGGTCTGTTTTAAAGTGCGCGTGTGATCGTTATACCAGGGAGCAAGTTTTTTATCTCTAATAATTTTTCTTTTGACTGGAGCTACATTATCTAGGGTATAGCGAAATGTCGACTCTAAATATTCAGTTGCCTGATCGAGTTCTGTGGGGTCAGACGGTGATCTAATCGAAGTTGGGAACTCTGGGAGATTACTGATAAAACTCTGTTTGGTAGTTGATGTGAATGTACGTTTCATACGGTAGCGCGGCGCTGTGTGTACATTATTATTGTGACACACTTGCAATGAGACAAGATAGTGATCTGAGATAACTTCAGATAGTGGTATTGTGAATAAATTTCTTATACTTAATCCAAATAATATTATTAAATCTAAAGTGTGACCTGCTTTATGAGTGGGTCCTACTACACACTGATTTACTCCTACCGAGTCCAGTATAGACATAAATGCAGTTCTCAGAGGGTCTTCTGGGTTTTCAAAATGAATATTAAAATCTCCAGCAATTAACACTTTGTCTACAGAAATGACTAGGTTTGAGAGGAAATCTGCAAATTCACTAAGAAATTCCGAGTACGGCCCTGGAGGTCTGTAAATGACAATTAGCGGGATCGACTGAGCTGACTTAATATAGTTAAATACACTTATGTTACTATAAAGAATTTCAAATGAATTAAATTTGTGTCCGTGTTTTTGTACAATAGTCAAATTATCATTGTGAATAACTGCGACGCCTCCTCCTCTACCAGTTAACCGAGGCTGGTGTATGTAGCTGTATCCAGGAGGACTAGCTTCATTTAACACAGACTGGAACATGTTTAGGGAGGCCACAACTTACGGCAAATTCAGCGATTTGGAGCAGTACATGTCATCAGTGACCAGCTACATCAAGAAGTGCACCGATGATGTAACTGTCTCCAAGAACATCATTTCACGACTGCAGACGTGCGTACACTTCTGAGGACCCGGGACTCTGCCTTCAGAGCGGGGGACAAGGTGGCCCTGAGAACAGCAAGGGCCAAACTGTTCCGGGCCATCAGAGATGCGAGCACACACACGCCCAGAGGATCCACAACCACTTCAAGAACAGCGGTGACACACGGCGCATGTGTCAGGGTATACAAGCCATCACCAACTACAGGACATCATCACCTGCCTGTGACAGTGAGGGTTCCCCTCCAGATGCACTGAAAAGCTTCCAGAATGATGTGACTGCAAGGAAGACCACCCCTCCTCCGAACGACCAGGTAATGTGTCTCACAACGGCTGATGTGAGGAAAACTCTACGCAGAGTCAACCTACGTAAAGCTGCTGGACCAGACAACATCCCAGGCAGAGTGCTCAGAGAATGTGCTGAACAGCTGGCAGATGTTCTCACCGACATCTTCATCATCTCTCTGAGCAGCGCCATCATTCCCACAAGTGTTTTTCTCACACATGCACAAAAAAAATATTTTTGTGAAGCTGCTTTGAGACAATGACCATTGTTAAAAGCGCTATATAAATAAAATTGAATTGAATCGAATATATATATATATATATATATATATATATATATATATATAATTAAGAGCCAAATATCATTCAGGATAATAACAACACACAACTCAATCCCTCATGCATCGTTACAGATGTGTCATCAGATTATAATGAAGCAGCTTCTGGTTTTAAATGTCTGCTAATAATGTACAATTTGTTAGTTATGTAATGAAGAATGCTGTTTGTTAAGACATTGAACAGCTGTTAACTCATGTAATTTAATAAAAAACATTTAATCTAAGTGTTAAGTTACACACACACACACACACACACACACAGTGTACTGTAAAATATTGTGGTTCTGCTAATTGCTGCTGAGTAATGAGCAATGTCCCTTTACACAGGTTAATGTTTTTTTTATAGTTCTTTTTTTTTTTTTACATTTGATGCACCTTAATGCAGTAATGTACATCTGAGCAATGTAACACACAGAGTGTAAATTTCCCTTAGTGTAGCAAAGCTTGCATGGCTCTGATTGATTGATCCATTTGCACACTGACGGCTTTGTGTGAAATTTAATCTTTCTGGTTTGTAGTGAGCTTTGTGTTGATCCAGTGCGTCAGGGCTAAAATGACGGCTTGCAGATGTGCAGGATACATGAGGAGAACACATAAACTTTACCTGTACAGCAATGATGAAGAACAGCATTATATATACATATATATACACTTTAAGAAAACACACACACACACACACACACACAATAGATGATCAGTTCTGTGCAAAATGCTGATTTGTTCTTACAGTTCTTGTCGAAAATTTCTTAGCTGAAAATATTTGAAACCTCACATGAGACATGATAAACAGGATGTGACTGAAGTGTGAACTTGCAAAAATATTGTGTACTCTTTTGAATTACTGTCATCTTTTCCATTTTTTACTCTCCATTTTCATTGGTTTAAATGTATATGGACTGAACTGATCAATGGAATGAACGTTTAAGCAGTTTAGAAGCACGGCCAGAAGTGTTTTAAATTTGTTCATGAAAAATTAAGAAGATAAAAGCTGTGCAATTACATTTTGTAATTGAACAACCAGACAGTAAGACATTACAATAGTCCAACATAAAGGTGATAAAAGCATAAACTAGTTTTTCTGCATCGTTTAGCGACAATATATTTCTTATCTTGGCAATATTTCTGAGGTAAAAGAATGCTATCCTGGTAATATTATCTATTTGTGCTTCAAATTAAGGATTCAAATCTATAATCACATCGAGGTCTCTTACTGTTGCACTTGATGGAACAGAAAGACTATTTAAAGTTACAGTGTGATAAGAAAGCTCACTTCTAGCTGCTTGCGGTCCTATGACTAGAACTATTGTCTTATCAGGATTAAGCAAAAGGAAGTTAATTAACATCCAATCTCTTACACATTGCTCAACTTAAGTAAAATGTTTTTTTGGGTTTGGTTTTGCTGGGACATATAATTGTGTGTCATCAGCATAACAATGAAAACAAATACCATGCTTACGAATTATGTTGCCGAGAGAAAGCATGTGAAGGGAAAAAAGCAGTGGGCCTAAAACTGAACCCTGTGTAACACCAAACTCCACTTTAGAACATAAAAAATAGTCATTATTTATATCTACATTATTTAAGCCAAAAAAAGGGGCCGTTCCCATAATTCCTACTACATTATCTAATCTTTGAAGAAGAATACTTTGATCAATGGTGTCAAAAGCTGCAAAGAGGTCGAGTAACACAAGTATAGTAATGCAACCCTGATCAGAGGCCAAAAGAAGGTAATTTACTATTTTAATGTGTGCTGTCTCTGCACTCTGATGAGGCCTAAATCCTGACTGATACAGTTCATGTATGCTATTTCTATGTAGATATGAAAGGAGCTGCTCCGATACTATCTTTCAGAACTTTAGCGATTAAGGGGAGGTTTGATATTGGCCTGTATCCCTCCACTCTTTCTATACGAGTGGAGAGATACGTTGATCTTGCTACACTAAGAGCTTTTCTATAGTTCAGGATGATCTCCTTTCATGCTATTTAGAATACTAACAATTTAGTTTGACGCCATTTACGTTCTAATTTCCGAGCGGTCTGTTTTAAAGTGCGCGTGTGGTCATTATACCAAGGAGTGAGTTTCTTATATCTAATCATTTTCCTTTTAAAAATTGAGCTACAGTACATAATCTAAATTAAAATGAAATGTCGACTCTAAATATCGCCTGATCGAGAACTGTGGTAACTTTGGGAGATTGCTGATAACTCTCTTTGTGGTACTTGATGTGAATGTACGTTTAATACGGCAGCATGTTATATGAATTGTGTTAAAAAAAAGAAAAAATTTTGTACGTGCTTAATAAAAAATTTTTCCTGATTCACGCCCTGTCTGCCGTCTTTTTCCCCACGCTGTCACTTCTCCTCACGTGCTCATGTATTCCCTAGCCCGTCATGCGCATTTCCCATGCCCCCGTTTCCGCCCTGTCTGCTCACCGGTTTCTCATTTCCCCGTCATTAATCCAGCATTTAGGCACACGCTGTGCGTGGCTCTAACTGCTGGATTATTGTGCGTTTCGTGCCTTGATTTTCTCGCACGTTGCCATGCTCGCTTTGTTTCTCGTTTTCGCGTCTCGGATTTGTTCGCCTCGCTCTTTGACCTCCCGTTCTCGAATCTCCGCTCTCCCTTTCGACTACGTCTTCCGCCTTTGTTTTTTGCTCTGAAGTTTCACCGCCTGATATTTGAACTCCGACCTCGCTTTCGCTCTCCGACCACAAAATACATTTTAATTAAGTTTAATTAAGCCTTAAGGCATGATATTTTGATGCTCCCCAGACATTTGCAAAGCACAAACAACCACGCCACTTGCCAATGCTCAACTACGTACATTTTGACGATATACATTACCATTTGAAGAATCTGGCAATAGTATCTGGAAAACACCCAAATTCGGTTGCTTCAGAACGTCCTCAAAGACGTCCTCGTCTATTTCAGTGCCAGACTCCAGGCTTCGGGCCTACTAGAAACACTGATGCCGAACTTCACGAAGGCTGTAAACGAACTGAAATAAGATTCAATTGAGTGGCAAACGGCACCAACACTGTCAGCTTAATGCTTATTTTTTTATATATAATTACAAATGCAATTACCTTCATCCAGAAAATCGGAAAGTTTCAAATCGCAGTGAGAAACTTTCACATACTTCTGTTCACTTCTGAACTTAACTTTGACAAGCATCTTCACTCCTAACAAAGTATTTAGTAAGTACTTAAAATATATATATTTTTAATTAAAGTATAGAAAGAGAAAGACCTCACCTTGCAGCTGGCATGTGGATAAAATGGCTTGTTCGTCTTCACGATGGTTAAAAGGGGAGGGGCAAAGATAATTTGGCGGGGTTTTTGCACTTCAAGTGTAAAAATGTAATTACACCATGTAGCACCCCTGCAACTACACTACAAAAGAACATTTATTAACACTGTTGGTATTAATTTAACTCTTTTAGAATGGATAACATTTAACACTGCATTTTTTACACTGCTTATTTTACTGTGTATAAATATTTTATTCATTGGTTTTCTTAATATTTTTCTACATGCTAGGTGTGTACTCAGAGTTTACTGCATACTTTTATGAGCTAAAATGTGGGCCAAGCAAAGAAATATTGAAATAGTAAACTTCGAGATAGTTAAACTTCACTAAGGATTGCTCAATGTATACACAGTATATTTACTATATTTAGTTTTTATTGGTAAAGGATGATGTGTTTAAATGTAAAGTAAATATATGTCCTATATGTGCTCTAACCCCTGATCAAGGGCACTACTTGGTGTTTGAAACAAGGGATTGTACACCCTGCATAGTGCACTAATTTTCCATTTGACGCTATTTGGATGCTAATTAACTTCCTTCTGCTTAATCGGGATAAAACAGAAGTTTTAGTCATAGGACCGCATACAGCTAGAAGTAAGATTCTAGATCACTCTGTAACTTTAGATGGCCTTTCTGTTCCATCAAGTGCAACAGTAAAAGACCTCGGTGTGATTATTGATTCCAGCCTTTCATCTGAAGCTCATGTAGATAATATTACCAGGATAGCATTCTTTCACCTCAGAAATATTGCCAGAATAAGAAATATATTGTCGCTAAACGATGCAGAAAAACTAGTTCATGCTTTTATCACCTCTAGGTTGGACTATTGTAATGCCTTACTGTCTGGTTGTTCAGCTAGATGCATAAATAAGCTTCAGCTAGTCCAGAATGCAGCAGCGAGAGTCCTCACTAGAACCAGAAGATACGAGCACATCACACCTATCTTATCTTACAATTACACAAAATCGTGAAAAACGGGATTTTAAAATAAAAACTGACTTTGAAACAATCACATTTTAAAATAAAAACAGCTGGAATTAAATAGAATGCCTCTGCAATAATCTCTGTTATTGGGAAAAATAATGACAATGAAATATCATTTCATAATTACAAGTACATTTATAAAGCAGAGAGCAATATATTTCACAATAATAAGCTTTTTTTCAAAATGGGTTCCATTATTTTACAATATAATTTTTTATATTACATGTATGTGTCTTATTTATTCATAGAGTTATTTATTTTATTATGTCCTATTTATTTATTTAATTTTGAACACTTTGGAGTTCCATAGTGCAAGTCTCCAAATGTTGATTAGGAGTAAAGTGTAGGATAACAAAATAATTGACTTGGTAAAGAAAAACACCTTAACAACATCTAGGCAAGACAGTATCACCATCAATGTCTACGGTCATAAGACACCGTAGTTTAAGATGTAGAACACTATGAGCTACCACGAATAGAAAGGATAGATTAGAGGTTGCGTAAAATAAATATCATTGATTATTTAAAAAGCCCAAATAGAAGATGGAAATAAATAAGAGAGCACTGCAATTTACTCCAGTACACTTCTGGAATGTCATCAAGAGGAAGATGGAGGCTCACAAACCATCACGTGAAGCTGAGCTGTTTGCTCTTTTGTAAAAGGCTGGTGTATAAAGTTCTCCAACACTAAAGTGTCAAACTGCTGGAGAGACAAAACTCACGGAAGCTGTGACTGTAAATCTGGGTTATTCCACCAAATACTGATTTATTAATGTTATTTAGCCAAAGCATAAACACAACATGTTTACTAATTATTTGCATTTTGTTTAGTTTGAGTTATTAAAGCTCTGCAAATACTGCATGATCCTGGGTTATTTTGATGTGTTGTGATGATGTCATTTCCTTTAAATATACACTTTAAATAACAATAGTTATATTTTAAATTTGAACAAATTAACTATTCATCTCACCAACACATGCACCTGTAGGAAAAAAAACATTAAGATTTACATTTACATTATTCAGAGCGACTTACAAAAGTGCTTAATAAATAGATCATTACACTGGGTTACTAGATTACTAACTATCAGTGCTATCAGTCGAACACTGTTGGGTTATTGTTTTTTCTTATGTATTTTACAAACATAAAAAAATGATTATTTTGCAGCGTTCACTTATTTTTTCCAAAGCTATAGATAGATAGATAGATAGATAGATAGATAGATAGATAGATAGATAATTGACTGGCAACAGTTCTATGTAAACAAAAAAACCTTAGCGATCATCTGTCTAATTGTGAACAAACTGAACAAAATAAACATGGAATATGGAGGTTTAGTGTTTAGTGTTTTTAAATGTTGCAAGTAGGTCAACCACCTTTGCTAATTATGCCTGAACATGTCACAAGATAAACACTAATTCCTGCTGCTGCGAACAGAAGCATATCTTAATAACTACAATAACAGCATTGTGATGCTAATGTAAACTAAACAGACCTGTCTGGGTGTGTTTACAGGTCTTTTACCATGTAGCCTCTATTCGTCACAGATACGTTACTGCACAGTGAATTATTGAAATAAATAAATAACTAGCCGTGCCCTGTAAGAAGACAACCTGATCCTTAGACATGGTGGAGGCAGTGCTCTGGCGGGGGTGTGCACGGCTGCAGTGGCTCCCCTGGAGCAGACAGGGTTAAGGGGCCCAACACAGTGGCAAATTGGTGGAGCTGGGGCTTGATCCTGCAACCTTCTGATCAGTCACTCAGGGTCTTACCCCTCTTAACTGACACTGACGCTTCACTTCTTCTTGACATGCTGCAGTCCTTCTACAGCCATGATGGAAAAGTGTGTAGTTTATAAGTTACTTTTAATTAGTTACCATAAATCTAAGTTCATTCTGAAGTCTTTTAATCCAGAGGAGTAAAGCATCAACTGCGCAGTGAAAGTTTCTGCAATATGCATAAATCTTGTGCAATTTTTGTCATTCCATGGGCAATTTGGGGCAGTATGGGTAAAGTGCAAAATATACACATTTCTTGTGCAATATGCGCAAATTTTGAGGCAACATGTGTAATTGTTTAAAGTGTGTAAAGTGTATAAAGTGTAATTTGTGCAGTTTGTGTAATATGTGAAATGTGCATCATTTTGTTGGACATGCCACATGTTCCAATGTCAATAAAGATATTTTATTTTATTCTATGAAGTAAGAGTAAGTCTCAAGGCTAAAGAAAAGCACAAAAACATCATTCTTCACATTCTGATGCCTGATTTAACAACCTGTTTTGCAGCTGCAGGTAAAACCCTCAGGACAACCACAACTATTTTTACTCCTGTTTAATTACCCCCCTCCCCAAGAACCGACACACCCACACACACCGCACTAAACTAAAAAGTGGTCTAAATGATGAACTGCTGTAGGTGGAGCAGAGTGTGTTCGTCATAACAATCTGATGAAGCAACACACCGGTGGAGTTTATCAGTACTCGGGCCAAAGTGCTCAACACGTAGATGTTGCGAGAACAGCTCATGGGCTGTTCCCGTTCACACAATCCCTGCTACTACAAACAATCCCAGTCATGCTTTACTGCATTAGGAATTGCTGATAAGTTGTGTTTTGCTGATACAACAAGAAAACTAAGACGACGACTCAGCACAATGAGCAGAAGTGGAAAATGCTATCAACCCTCTTTTACATACAGGGCCTCATGTGTCTGTTTCATGTCATTTTTTATTAAATATGTTTTGTGTCTAGAGATGAACACTTGCTCAATCCTTACTGATGGATTCAATCACCTGTAATCGGCAGCGACCGGGTGAAACTCGACTGTGAGACAAGGCTGGGATCTGTGTGATGAGCTGATACTGTGATTCGGTCTGTACAGTTGTTACATGTTCAGGGCAGGAATGAAACTTAATGATCGGATTAACAGGTGGTGAACTCCATGCACCTGAACATGCTTTACGTACTTAAGGTTTGAAAAAAATCAGTTATTATAATCTCAATAGTGCGTAATTCTCCTACGCACTTCAACAATAGGCGATGTGAGTAAGCAGTCTTATAAGCGTTACTCGTTTAAAGCAGGTCTAAATCCAGTGTTGTGTTAGGCTAGGCCTGGTTAAATCTTCCACACATACACACACTCTCTGTCTTGGATATAAGGTAAATTACAAGGTTAGCGGGTGCTACCATGGGAGGGAGGCCGTGTTTTTATTTCTTGTTGGTTGACCTGATTTTCCACATTTTTTTTTTTTTTTCAAAAAAAAAAAAAAAAAACACTCACACAGTCATTTACCCTTAGATTCAATCTAATATTCTTCTTGTGGAAATATTTGGAGGAACCCATTGTCAGGTACACAAGACAGAGGCGTTCGAGTCTAACTGCTGAGATTTCTGGTGAATAATGATGTAAAAGCAACTGACGATACAAGACATTTACATATGATTTGGACTTTAAAGGTGGCCGATTGAGGCATGATTGGGACATTCCTGGGAGGCCGGCGTTTCAGACATGGATCATTGTTCTGGCGTACAGAAAAAAACTTTTTTCCCTTGATGGTGTCGAAGCACTAGTGAGACACTGGGATACAGTAAGTGCATCAGTGTATCGGGGGATTATATAGAGAAATAAAGGGAGTTTTTACTCTCAGCACTGTGTTCTGTTATTCTGTACAATCAAAAGTCCCACATTGACTCGAACGCCCCTTGTAAAATTTCCCCAATGACTGCATACTCCAGCATAAACCACTCTATTCCAGTTTAACCAGTTATCAAGTGTAGCATACAGTAGATTCCCCACTGGTTAGTGAGATTCTCTGATAAGATTTGTTTATGTTTGTTCTCTTGTTTAGTGTTCTGGACACAGTATAGTTTCAGTAAATAAATGATAAATACTGTATGTAAGTGTCGGTCATGGAGAACACATGCTAATTGCTAACATCTGCTAGCAAGCATGACAGGATTGGGTATGTTGAAACAAATCCCGTCCAACTATAAAGTCTAAAAAAAATGTAAAATATATAAAGGAATGTAAGATTTAAAACTGATGCGTGCATATAACCACTTTCATTCTGGTTGCATGCTAGACGTCTCCCTCAGGATGGATGGAATTTGCTTTTCTGTGGTATTGAAGATCACTAAGAATTTAAATGCAAATTCGATGTCTATCGACACCCCAGGTCACTCCCTGTTACATGCCGTAATTACAGGTGTGTTTATAAAATCCTTTAATGTTAAAAAAAAAAAAAAAACGAGCCATTATCACAATCATCATGTGGGTGTAGGAATTCCATTCAATCAAGACACACCTTCAGCTTTATCAGGTAATTACACACCTCAAAAGGTAGTCACACACCTTTATATAATATCAAATATTGTACACATTGCTAATTTCCACCGGAGGTTACTGTAGGTTAAGCTATAGGGTGAGGAACACAAACCAGTGTCATGCTATAATGAGCCATCATTAATTAGGTCAGTGCTGTCTCTTCTAAAATGCAGAGCAGGGACTTTGTGTACCGCAGTGTGACGCAGAGGCACAGGATTGTATAAACAGCTAATGATTAATACGGCTCGTTGCATAAAGTGCTGTGTTGGAAGTAATAGTTTATCAGGAATTATTTTTATTTATTAGATCATTTATTTACAAGTGAGGGAAGTTGTTAGCCTTTTATCACATCATTGTAGCATCGTATTCATCAATCGATAAATGACTTTAGGTTAAAGAAATGGCTCTACAGTATGTTATTACGCTTGAAATTTCCTGCTGTTAGCTCGTACCAGCTAGCTAATCTAGAGTTAGCCTCCGAGTGTTTCAGCCGGGACGATGGCGTGTGCTTTTGTGCTACTATAAGTGTGCTAACAGCTAACTCCTGTAATGCTAGCCAGGAGTTATAAAGTGCAAAATCGCTGTTGTATGGAACCAATAATATGCATTCATTCGCTGTCCACTTTATTAGGAACACCTGTACAATGCAGTTGTCTCATCAATGAGAAATTAGTGAATCATGTGGCTGCAGCAACTCGGATACGATGTTAATATCAGACATTAGAACCAGCGAAAGTCTGATTTCTGTGACTTTACATGTGACAGCGTCCCTGGAGTTTACGAGGAATTTTTCTTTTTTTTTAATACTGATTTCCTCCCAGTCCTCGGGGTTCGGTGTGAGCTCGGCGAAGTGAAGTGGAACAATGAGAACAAAACTCTGTTTTATTGTCGATATTATAGATACATAAAAATGAGAAGAATATAAATGAGATGACGTGTTTCCACTTTGGATATAAATATTTGAAAAGCACAAATACAAATATAAAAGTAAGTCACAAATGTCATTAAAGCTGTGTGTAAGACCAAATAAAAACCAGGCTGTGTATTTCTGTCGTAAGGTTCTACGTTACAGTCTTCGAGCTTTTAGTTAATTTCAAGAACTGAGTAAAAATAATGTTTATGTGTTTGTGCTCATGTTTAATATCTAAAGTGATTTACTTATTTTATGAGTTCCTGGTGTTAACAATACTGCTTATAATAATAATAATAATAATAATAATAATAATAATAATAATACTGCTTAATAGATGTATAGTTATGAAATGAGCTAAAATGTCTAATTATTAAACAAGTAATAGAAGTTACAGTTGTTATACAATATAGTCCTATGTGTGTGTGTGTGTGTGTGTGTGTGTGAAGATGTATCTGTGTGTGTTGGGAGGTAACCAGTAAGCTAGACAGATAGAGTACATTATTAATCCCAAAGTGAAATCTTTCACGGCTGGAAAAAGTCGACATTATTTAGATATATGTTTTATATTCTTTGTGATACGCTTTTCATCCTTTAACTCCTTCCCGCTCATCCTGGAGGCTGTTCTCAATCAGGTCCTGTAGGTAGGAGAAGGTGGGTCTGTCCACGCTGTTGAAAGCCCAGCAATGCATCATCATGCTGTACACCTGGACGAGAGGTAAGAGCGGGAGGTGAGTCACTCACGTACACAGCTGGACTCTCACAGCTGGACTCTTACATCTGGACTCCTCTGCACTTACTGCTGTTATTCCCTGAGCTAAGGCATGATATATTAAACATTATATATACATGTGTAATATATCATGCCCTATATATAAGGCATGATATATTAAATATATAGCTTCTGGTTAACCCTGAGCGGCTCATCTACATTTTTCCCTTTAATCATTTTGTCACATACCTCAGCTGCAATAGCAATTAAAGTGTGATGAATGACAACTGGATTGTAACCAAAGGAGGCACACAAACACATCGCTAGCATGCTCTCCGCACGTGTACGTCCTGGGTTTAGCCAAAGCGACAGGGACAGCGCTGAGCAGCTAATCTCAACTCTGATGAATTTAGCCAACAGGAGCACTAAGGTTGTCATGTGGTCTGTTAGCTTTTACACAAACATAAACACAGGTCATGATGTGTCTCACAACAGTCTGACCTGTCTGGGGAACTCTCGATCAGAAATGCTGTGGGTCAGTGATGTGATCACAACAAGAGGACTGTGTGTGCTGTGCTGTGGAACGGTGTATTTATAAGTGTGTATTTACTTTTGGTGGACACATGGTGGGCGCAGGTAACCTCCAGTTTTCCTTCAGGATGTTGAAGAGATGAGCGGCCATCATGGCGCCTTGGACGTCACCTCCGATCCGATGCAGTGCCAACTACACAACACACAACACAACACAACATGGTATTATTCCACAATGTCTTATAAGTTTCCATTAACTCAAAGACATGTGTACATTTTTTATGCTTTGGTTTAGCTTTCTGTCTTTTTCCTTTCTAGCATTTTATCATATAATAATAATAATAATAATAATCATTAAAGCTCAAAGCGAAATTACATGCGTCAGTATTTGGCACGTGTAAAGATAAACACAGTTGCCATGGTGATGAGAAAAGCATAGCAATATTATTGAAGTGTGATTAGCATTCCTCACATACCCGCTTGGGGTTCCTGCTCAGCTCACAGTAGGAGAACAGCTCGTGGAGAAGAACGCCGAAGCTCCACACGTCGGATTTGTGTGAAAATTTATACTCAGATAAAGATTCCGGTGCGTACCTGAAAGAGATTTAAACAAAAATGGTAAATGTTGTTCTACAGGCCAACTAGAATTAACTTTTTTTTTAAACTCTTTATAACTTTATAACATATTTTTAAAAACAGGAACATTTTTACCCATCAAGATTTAAACTCTTTAGCGGTGGAAAGCTCTGTCTTTGATTTCCACTTTCCTTATATGGGCATGGATCTTCCTGTTCTCATTAGCTCACACGCCTTGTGCACTTGATGTACCTGTGTATTCAGCCTCGCCTCATTGTTCTTTCCATCTCTACACACGAGTCAGGTTCGAGTCACGTGCTCCTCCAGCCGCCATTCTCAGCCGCGCTTTTGTCTTTGGTTTAATTATTTAATTATTTGTTTGTTTGTTTTTGCAGTACCTATTTTCCTACCCAGGTGACTGGACTCTGATTGAAAATAACCCAGTGACATGTTTTACTGTTTTAAAGTGACCTTGAAGCCTTTGACTCTGTGAAGATAGAGTTTAAAACACTGGCTGTTTCTTTTCCCCTCTCGTCTGTTCCGAGCGCTCAGCATCCATCATCTGTATACTAATCACCGGCCTGATCATCTGTCATCATCTGCACCTGTTTCTCACTGAGTCAGGACTTAATGTAGAATGCATTTTAAATGTTTGAATGAATCACAGGTCACTGTGTGGCTTAACAAACAAATAACATTCCTCCGAAAGGAAATGAGAGACCACACTTGCCAATATCGAGTATTCCTTAATACTGTGTTAAACATACTGGCTCTTTCTAAGAAAATATAAAAAAACCTAAAGGGGGTCAATCACATTTACATCCTTATTTAGGCTTTTGGCCGACGCCCTGATCCAGACCGACTTACATCTTTTATTTCATTATAAATCTGTAGTGATTATGAGCAGTTGAGGCTTAAGGGCCTTTCTCAAGGGCCCACCAGGTGCCTGAACCACTGAGCTACACCTGACAATCACGTCATAACATAATCACAGTTAATGAACCGGAGCTTTACCCTGATCATCAGTTTAATTTTACACCACACACACACCGTGCCAGGATCAGGATAAACACTAAAGCTATAAAAAGCACCCACCTGGAGGGCACTGACAAGCACAGGCACAGCCCAGTGAGTACGCTGCTTTGTTTTGGGGTTTTTTCCCTCTCTGTGTGTGTGTGTGTGTGTGTAGTGATTAGCACTGTCGCCTTGCACCTTCAGGGTCCGGGGTCGATTCCCGTCTCTGTGTGCATGGAGTTTACATGTTCACCCCCTGCTTGGTGGGTAGGTTAGGTTGATTGGTGTTCAAAATTGCCTCTAGCGTGTGTATGTATGTGCGCATTCACACACACCACCTCGTGCCCTAAGCCTCCTGGGATAGGCTCCAGGCCCCCGCGACCCTGAACACAGGATAAAGTGGTATAGAAGGTGAGTGTGTGTGATGTTCAGTAGAGATTTATAGCATGAGGTGGGTCCAGATATTCTATCCCTTATTTATTAACTCGATGCTCCCCCAAAGGTTTGTGTGTGTGTGTGTGTGTGTGTGTGTGTGTGTTAATATCCCATCTGAAATACCTCAGATAATGCACTTAACCATCTGTTTCACTCCTTCTCCAAACTCGCCATTTCAGTGTCTATGTAAATGAGCTCCTGCAAGGAACAGCAGAGCTGAGCAACACACCAGGGGGAGGGGCTCGTCTTATATGAGGTCAATTCAGAAAAACTGACGCAGCAGGTGATGTTATTGATGAGACGTTGACACCTGATCAGCTGCATGAACACAAGCGCGGTACTCATGGAGACACTGAACTAATGCATGGACTCGCTCCGTAACACCGCGACATTTCTGTGCCAGGCGCGACGTTACAGCAGAGTGGGGTACGGGTGAGAGCTGGTGTGTGAGAGCTGGTGGGTGAGAGCTGGTGTGTGAGTGCTGGTGTGTGAGAGCTGGTGTGTGAGTGCTGGTGTGTGAGAGCTGGTGTGTGAGTGCTGGTGTGTGAGAGCTGGTGTGTGAGAGCTGGTGTGTGAGTGCTGGTGTGTGAGAGCTGGTGTGTGAGTGCTGGTGTGTGAGAGCTGGTGTGTGAGAGCTGGTGTGTGAGTGCTGGTGTGTGAGTGCTGGTGTGTGAGAGCTGGTGTGTGAGAGCTGGGGTGTGAGAGCTGGTGTGTGAGAGCTGGTGTGTGAGAGCTGGTGTTTGAGAGCTGGTGTGTGAGAGCTGGGGTGTGAGTGTTGGGGTGTGAGTGTTGGGGTGTGAGTGCTGGGGTGTGAGTGCTGGGGTGTGAGAGCTGGGGTTTGAGAGCTGGTGTGTGAGTGCTGGGGTGTGAGTGTTGGGGTGTGAGTGCTGGGGTGTGAGAGCTGGGGTGTGAGTGTCTTGTGGTGTGAGTGTCTTGCGGTGTGAGTGCTGGTGTGTGAGTGCTGGGGTGTGAGTGCTGGGGTGTAAGTGCTGGTGTTTGAGAGCTGGCGTGTGAGTGCTGGGGTGTGAGTGTTGGGGTGTGAGTGCTGGTGTGTGAGTGCTGGTGTGTGAGAGCTGGTGTGTGAGAGCTGGTGTGTGAGTGCTGGGGTGTGAGTGTTGGGGTGTGAGTGTTGGGGTGTGAGTGTTGGGGTGTGAGTGCTGGTGTGTGAGAGCTGGAGTGTGAGTGCTGGTGTGTGAGAGCTGGTGTGTGAGAGCTGGCGTGTGAGTGCTGGGGTGTGAGTGCTGGTGTGTGAGTGCTGGGGTGTGAGAGCTGGGGTGTGAGTGCTGGGGTGTGAGTGCTGGGGTGTGAGTGCTGGGGTGTGAGAGCTGGTGTGTGAGTGCTGGTGTGTGAGTGCTGGGGTGTGAGTGCTGGTGTGTGAGTGGTGGGGTGTGAGTGCTGGGGTGTGAGAGCTGGTGTGTGAGTGCTGGTGTGTGAGTGCTGGGGTGTGAGAGCTGGTGTGTGAGAGCTGGTGTGTGAGTGCTGGGGTGTGAGAGCTGGGGTGTGAGAGCTGGTGTGTGAGAGCTGGGGTGTGAGTGTCTTGCGGTGTGAGTGTCTTGCGGTGTGAGTGCTGGTGTGTGAGTGCTGGGGTGTAAGTGCTGGTGTTTGAGAGCTGGCGTGTGAGTGCTGGCGTGTGAGTGCTGGGGTGTGAGTGCTGGTGTGTGAGTGCTGGGGTGTGAGAGCTGGTGTGTGAGTGCTGGGGTGTGAGTGCTGGGGTGTGAGTGCTGGGGTGTGAGTGTCTTGTGGTGTGAGTGTCTTGCGGTGTGAGTGCTGGTGTGTGAGTGCTGGTGTGTGAGTGCTGGGGTGTGAGTGCTGGTGTGTGAGAGCTGGGGTGTGAGAGCTGGTGTGTGAGTGCTGGTGTGTGAGTGCTGGGGTGTGAGAGCTGGTGTGTGAGAGCTGGGGTGTGAGTGTCTTGTGGTGTGAGTGTCTTGCGGTGTGAGTGCTGGTGTGTGAGTGCTGGGGTGTAAGTGCTGGTGTTTGAGAGCTGGCGTGTGAGTGCTGGCGTGTGAGTGCTGGGGTGTGAGTGCTGGTGTGTGAGTGCTGGGGTGTGAGAGCTGGTGTGTGAAAGCTGGTGTGTGAGTGCTGGGGTGTGAGTGCTGGGGTGTGAGTGCTGGGGTGTGAGTGTCTTGTGGTGTGAGTGTCTTGCGGTGTGAGTGCTGGTGTGTGAGAGCTGGTGTGTGAGTGCTGGTGTGTGAGAGCTGGTGTGTGAGAGCTGGCGTGTGAGTGCTGGCGTGTGAGTGCTGGCGTGTGAGTGCTGGGGTGTGAGTGCTGGTGTGTGAGAGCTGGTGTGTGAGTGCTGGGGTGTGAGTGCTGGTGTGTGAGAGCTGGTGTGTGAGTGCTGGGGTGTGAGTGCTGGTGTGTGAGTGCTGGTGTGTGAGTGCTGGTGTGTGAGTGCTGGGGTGTGAGAGCTGGTGTGTGAGTGCTGGTGTGTGAGTGCTGGGGTGTGAGAGCTGGTGTGTGAGAGCTGGTGTGTGAGTGCTGGGGTGTGAGAGCTGGGGTGTGAGAGCTGGTGTGTGAGAGCTGGGGTGTGAGTGTCTTGCGGTGTGAGTGTCTTGCGGTGTGAGTGCTGGTGTGTGAGTGCTGGGGTGTAAGTGCTGGTGTTTGAGAGCTGGCGTGTGAGTGCTGGCGTGTGAGTGCTGGGGTGTGAGTGCTGGTGTGTGAGTGCTGGGGTGTGAGAGCTGGTGTGTGAGTGCTGGGGTGTGAGTGCTGGGGTGTGAGTGCTGGGGTGTGAGTGTCTTGTGGTGTGAGTGTCTTGCGGTGTGAGTGCTGGTGTGTGAGTGCTGGTGTGTGAGTGCTGGGGTGTGAGTGCTGGTGTGTGAGAGCTGGGGTGTGAGAGCTGGTGTGTGAGTGCTGGTGTGTGAGTGCTGGGGTGTGAGAGCTGGTGTGTGAGAGCTGGGGTGTGAGTGTCTTGTGGTGTGAGTGTCTTGCGGTGTGAGTGCTGGTGTGTGAGTGCTGGGGTGTAAGTGCTGGTGTTTGAGAGCTGGCGTGTGAGTGCTGGCGTGTGAGTGCTGGGGTGTGAGTGCTGGTGTGTGAGTGCTGGGGTGTGAGAGCTGGTGTGTGAAAGCTGGTGTGTGAGTGCTGGGGTGTGAGTGCTGGGGTGTGAGTGTTGGGGTGTGAGTGTCTTGTGGTGTGAGTGTCTTGCGGTGTGAGTGCTGGTGTGTGAGAGCTGGAGTGTGAGTGCTGGTGTGTGAGAGCTGGTGTGTGAGAGCTGGAGTGTGAGTGCTGGTGTGTGAGAGCTGGAGTGTGAGTGCTGGTGTGTGAGAGCTGGTGTGTGAGAGCTGGAGTGTGAGTGCTGGTGTGTGAGAGCTGGTGTGTGAGAGCTGGTGTGTGAGTGCTGGAGTGTGAGAGCTGGGGTGTGAGAGCTGGTGTGTGAGTGCTGGTGTGTGAGTGCTGGGGTGTGAGAGCTGGTGTGTGAGAGCTGGTGTGTGAGTGCTGGGGTGTGAGAGCTGGGGTGTGAGAGCTGGTGTGTGAGAGCTGGGGTGTGAGTGTCTTGCGGTGTGAGTGCTGGTGTGTAAGTGCTGGGGTGTAAGTGCTGGTGTTTGAGAGCTGGCGTGTGAATGCTGGCGTGTGAGTGCTGGCGTGTGAGTGCTGGGGTGTGAGTGCTGGTGTGTGAGTGCTGGGGTGTGAGAGCTGGTGTGTGAGTGCTGGGGTGTGAGTGCTGGGGTGTGAGTGCTGGGGTGTGAGTGTCTTGCGGTGTGAGTGTCTTGCGGTGTGAGTGCTGGTGTGTGAGTGCTGGTGTGTGAGTGCTGGTGTGTGAGTGTTGGGGTGTGAGTGCTGGTGTGTGAGTGTTGGGGTGTGAGTGCTGGTGTGTGAGAGCTGGTGTGTGAGAGCTGGAGTGTGAGTGCTGGTGTGTGAGAGCTGGTGTGTGAGAGCTGGTGTGTGAGTGCTGGAGTGTGAGAGCTGGTGTGTGAGAGCTGGGTACCAGAAGATGGGGCTCTCTCCCGACTGAGTGACTCTGTAGTACTCTTTATCCAGAGGGACGATCTTAGTCAGGCCGAAGTCTGCGATCTTCACCAGCGTGTCGCTCGACACCAGGATGTTCCGCGCTGCCAGGTCACGATGCACATAACGCAGGTTCTGCAGGTACTCCATCCCCTACACACACACACACATGCACACACACACACACATGCACACATGCACACATGCACAATTTAAGATGAAAGAGTGAGGTATCTTTCTCTTACTCTGTGTGTGTATGTGTGTGTGTGCTGATGAGGTGTCATCTGTGTGTGTGTGTGTGTGTGTGTATATACCTTACAGATCTGTGAGGTGAACAGCAGCATTCTCCGTGTGGTGATGATGTGTTTGTTTTTCTCCATGTAGCTGATTAAACTGCCGAATGGCAAGAACTCCATCACCAACCTCATGCTCAATCGTCCTACACACACACGCACACACACACGCACACACACACACAGACACACACACTTCTCCTGTTATACAGGACTTCATATAACATTAGAAAGATCAATAAAGGCTTGAATGAAGTCGTAGAGATCTCTCATGAGTGAACGTCACACAAGAGACCTATTGCTGGTTGGTGTAAATAAACAGTAAATTGTAATGTCATAGGATAGCAGTGTGTGTGTGTGTGTGTGTGTGTGTGTAAGAGACCTGCGCTATAACAGATCCCCCTGTATTTAACGATGTAGTCGCAGTGCAGCGAGCTGATGGTCTGGATCTCTCTCTGGAAGTCGGCCATGTTGGACTGCTTGTCGGACTGCAGCTGCTTCACCGCCACCAGCTCGCCCGTGTTATCACCCAGAGGGTCGTAGCGACACAGATCCACCCTGCCGAAGTTACCCTGCACCCACACACACACATGCAGTAATATATAACAGTAATACTGTATAATCTAGCACTGATTAAGGTTTCTAATTATATTACATTTTTATATTATGTGTTTTGTATATTATGTCTTAAAAAAATAATTCTATTTTCAGGACAGAATTGCTAACTCGTTTTGGTAATGTGCTTCTTTTTAGCTGAACTGAGCTTTAATCATTCTGTAAGAGTGTAATGACCGCGTGCAGTCACCTCCGGTCATTTAGTATAAAAAAAATAAATAATTTATGGGCTCCGGGTGGCGCAGTGGTAAAGCGCTCGCCCTATCATCCGGAGACTTTGATTCCCGGGTGATGCTGTAACCTCTCGCAGCCGGAGGTCTAGAGGGAGCTGATTGGCCGAGCTCTCTCAGAGGGGAGGGATGAGAGGTACTTAGAGCTCCCACATTAATCACCGCTCTACAGCCAATCAGGGGCGTCTGTAAGGAGCGGATAGTACTGTCCTTCAAGTGTGTGACTCCGCCCCGTCGGGGGGCGTGAGCGAGCAGTTCAAAAAGATGCGGTTGGCTGGCGTCACATGGTTTGGAGGAAACACTACTCCAAACTGAGTGGTAGTAGTAGCCTTAATGTGGAGCCCCCTAGTGACGGGGAGGAATTGGACACATGAGTGATGTGATCATCAGCGCTGATTGCATGGGGATATGACATCACTCTGAGCTGAGACTGTACACAGGCTGCTGCGTTACTCGAATGATATTTCCCCTTAGATTAGATTAAATATTCTTCTTTTATTTTAAACCAAAGACAGCTTTACCAACAATTAACATTGCCAACACAGAGATGCGTCCGTGTGTGTGAACTCTACACACACTCATTCACCAACACCACTTACACACTGCAGGAAATCGAGAGAGCTATTATAAACATTGATTTGTCCAATAATGCGATATGTCTTTGAGAAATTCAGACAAACATCCTGAATAAACACAGATGTAAAGTCCATCAGGTCTCTCCAACAACACTGACGCGAGTCCTTAAAGGCGTCACATCCAGATGGAACCACTGTACCGAGGGCCATGTGAAAGAAATAGAGACATAAAAGACCTACGGCATGAACAGGTGGAGATGAGTAATGTCCACTTCAGTATTGTCCACTGTCCGCTTTTGTTTTGTCTCCACATGTTTGTGTTTGTGTCCTATGTTGTATTTCGAATGAGTTCGGATTTGAAATGTAACCTTTAAAAAAACATGAATGAATTGAATGGTGTTACAATGTGGAGAGAGAAATAATTTCAATGTACAGTACTGGTGTCGTGTTTATTTAGTTAGTTTTTTTTTTATATTCATTTATTTTACACTAACAAAAAACTCTAACACGGATTATATCATTAGGGAAGTATAAAAGTTACTTATTTGTTTGAGATTCAGCACAGCAGTCTGTAAATAAGCCTTGTCTTTATAATTGTGCTTAAGCAATTGTAAAAAAAATAAAAATAAAAAAGCCCTGTAATCACGAGTATTTCCTGTAACTAGTCTTCAGTATTTCAGTCTCAGTTTCAGCGTTTTCATTTCAAACACTTTCTGTATCGCCTTTAATCTACTGAAACAACTGTTTGGTGTTCCAGCTGTTCCAGCTGTGTGGAGTTCCTGAAGTAAACACCTGATAATGGGAGTTTATTGAGACACGCCGCTTAGTAATGGAGCAAAGTTTTAAAATCGCTTTGTGGGACATAAATAAACAATTTACAACATCATAATGGAAATCTGACTGGCTTTAATGTTTTATAAAACAATGAATTAATCGTCCCACAGCGATCGTCTTTACTGGACCTGTAGAGTGGTGAGGTGACGGAAACGTGTCTCCCCCTACTGGCTGACTGGGGAAATTAAACCTGCACCCTGCTCCTAATGAACTGGAGTAATGAAAGGAGTGTTTATAACAACCTCGCTCTGTCAGTGTGTGTGTGTGTGTGTGTGTGTGTGTGTGTGTGTGTGTTCCCACCTTCCCCAGAGAAGAAATAAACTTGAGGTGTCTCTCCTCATACACATCCTGTTGTTGTTGTTGTTTGCTCAGAGTTCTCCAGAAACTGTCTCTCTCTGGCACAGAGGCACTGGTGTGCAGAACCTCGTAATCTACACACACACACACACACAGAGAAACACACACACACAGAGAAACACACACACACAGAGAAACACACACACACAGAGAAACACACACACATTCGGGATGTTACAGACACTGTAATGTTTGTTTTTAAACCACATTGTGTGTGTGTGTGTGTGTGTGTGTGTGTGTGTGTGTTTCCCTGTTTGTGTGTGTGTGTGTGTGTGTGTGTGTGTATGTTTTCCTGTGTGTGTGTGTGTGTGTATGTATGTTTTCTGTGTGTGTGTGTGTGTGTGTGTGTGTGTGTGTGTGTGTGTGTGTGTGTGTTTCTGTGTGTGTGTGTGTGTTTCTGTGTGTGTGTGTGTGTGTGTGTGTGTGTGTTTCTGTGTGTGTGTGTGTGTGTGTGTGTGTGTTTCTGTGTGTGTGTGTGTGTGTGTGTGTGTTTCTGTGTGTGTGTGTGTGTGTGTGTGTTTCTGTGTGTGTGTGTGTGTGTGTGTGTGTGTGTGTATATGTGTTTTTCTATGTGTGTGTGTGTGTGTGTATATATGTGTTTTTCTATGTGTGTGTGTGTGTGTGTTTTTTTATGTGTGTGTTTGTGTGTGTGTGTGTGTTTCTGTGTGTGTGTGTGTGTGTGTTTCTGTGTGTGTGTGTGTGTGTATATATGTGTTTTTCTATGTGTGTGTGTGTATATATGTGTTTTTCTGTGTGTGTGTGTGTGTGTGTGTGTGTGTGTGTATGTGTTTTTCTGTGTGTGTGTGTTTCTGTGTGTGTGTGTGTGTGTGTTTCTGTGTGTGTGTGTGTGTATATATGTGTTTTTCTATGTGTGTGTGTGTGTGTGTGTGTGTGATGTGTTTTTCTGTGTGTGTGTGTGTGTGTGTGTGTGTGTGTGTGTTTTTCTGTGTGTGTGTGTGTGTGTGTGTGTGTTTTTCTGTGTGTGTGTGTGTGTGTGTGTGTGTGTGTGTGTGTGTGTGTGTGTTTTTCTGTGTGTGTGTGTGTGTGTGTGTGTGTGTGTGTGTGTTTTTCTATGTGTGTGTGTGTGTTTTTTTTTTTTTTTTATGTGTGTGTGTGTGTGTTACCGGGAGTGATGAGGCCACTAAGGTGGCGTATGATGCAGCGGGTGGACGGTCTCAGCTCGGCCTGGTACTGCATACACTGCGAGATGAGGTCGTCCAGTTCTGCCCACTCCAAACACGGCAGCTGTGAGCGCTGATCATAAAACTGCTGCTTCTGTTTACATGCACACAAACACACCATGGTGTCTCAGCAGTGTAAGGAGTGTAAGGAGTGTAAAGAGTGTATGGAGTGTAAGGAGTGTATGGAGTGTAGGGAGTGTAAGGAGTGTATGGAGTGTAAGGAGTGTATGGAGTGTAGGGAGTGTAAGGAGTGTAAGGAGTGTATGGAGTGTATGGAGTGTAGGGAGTGTAAGGAGTGTAAGGAGTGTAAAGAGTGTAAGGAGTGTAGGGAGTGTAAGGAGTGTATGGAGTGTAGGGAGTGTAAGGAGTGTATGGAGTGTAAGGAGTGTATGGAGTGTATGGAGTGTAGGGAGTGTATGGAGTGTAAGGAGTGTAAGGAGTGTAGGGAGTGTCCAGTGTCAGTGCTTCGTAAAGCTCAGAGGTAAAGCGGTGACATGAACTGGCCTGTCTGACTGACGTTTCACGACATTACATGTAGAATCAGATCGATATAAACAGATGAGAGATGGATGTGTTTGTTAATTATTAGGACACTTTAATTGTTCTGAAGATTAAAACACTTCCCAGTGGATATCACTTACACTATAAATATTAGACTAAACACTAAACACTACACACCGCTGCTTTAACCGCGCCTGTCTGCGCCGAGAGACGTGCTCTGGCATGGGGATCAACATCGAACCCTTATCAGACACCGCTTTCACATTTATATGGAAATGAACTCTGAAGTGTGAGAGCGCCACCTGTCTGGGGTCGAGGCGCTGCAGGGGAATCTCTCCTCCGTTAAAAATCTCCCACAGCGTCGTGCCAAAGCTCCATTTATCACACTGCTGCCCCAACTCCAGCTTCTCCAACACCTCCGGGGCCACCCACGGGATCCTGTCTAAAACCACTACACACACACACACACACACACACACACCAGTACAACTGTCATAAGAGCATTAAATATAAAGTCTATATAAACTCTCCACCTGACAGTGAGTGTGTTCACGAGTGAGTGCTTCAGTTTATTCTTTTTGAAATAACATCAGCCTTTTTGACCTTTGACCTTTACCTTCTTTGCCCAGCATGGCCACACTGATGCCAGGATCACTGAGTTTAATGAAAGGTGAGTTTTCTGAGTTCGGATCTCCTTCTCGGGCCAGAAGCAGATTTTTTGCACAGATGTTCCCGTGAACAATGTTTTTCTCCTCCTGTAGGAAACACACACACACACACACACACACACACAGGTAATCACATCAGTTTAGCCTTATTTTGATCCACATTCTGAATCAGATTCTACACACAGAGGGTTTAACCCTGTCGTTATTCGATCAGCCAAAGGAATAAACTGGCTTTATTTTAAAACATAAATACAATTCTTTTACAGTTTCTTTAAAGTTTAGTCCTGTGGAGTCGCCTACAGTCTGCACCGAAAAGTGTAACTCATGCAACATGTTTAGATAAAGGGCAGAATCTGCATTTTAGTAAAAATCTGTTATTTTTACTGAGAATAAATATAAGTTAAAATAATCAAATAGAATTATGTACATGTAAAAACTTTTTTAACTTTTTTTTTTCTTTTAGTAAAATTGACATATTACAAATATTTTAAAGCTACACAAGACCAGAATCTTTGCTGGCTTAAGCGCTGTGGAATAAGGTTCTTAGGGTTCTTTTGTTATTTCTTTCTCACCAGGAAGTTGAGTGTGCAGGCGAGCTGCTTGGCCACGTCCAGTTTCCAGCTGAGTGAAACGTTCGACCTCTTCAGGTAAAGATCCAGAGCTCCGTACTTCACAAACTCCTGAACCATGATGTCTACAGAAAGGTTTTTTTACATTCGTTAGTAAAACACAGCCAAGCTTGTAAAGCCTAATGCTGGGGGTTAAAATAATCAGATTCATCATTGTTTCAGGCCATGGAGTAAAAACACAAGAGCTTCATCATCATCATCGTCATCATCATCACTCCAGGACGCTTGAGTGGGTTCATTAAGAGCTCTTTACAGCAATGGAAATGAAAACATGACACACACACATACACACACACACACATTTACTCTAGAGAGATTTTAAAAGGAAAGTTGAAGAGAAAAGTACACGAGGACCAGCTTTACTTTTCACGTAGATGAGACGCTGAGACCGGATATTTGGGTTCTGAGTGTAAAGTTGTTGCATTTGTAGTTTTGTTTGATCTCACTATGTAGCCTAAGCTCTGTCCAACAAGGCCACGCCCACAAGGCTCCACCCACAGTGCTCCTAATCCCAAGTGAAAGTGCTCCTAAATGAATCTAATCCTGTTTATTTAACTTTTTCCTTCCAGTTTTCACACCAGCAAAAGGAATAAAACATGAATTTCCTCTGATATGTTCGTATCTGATGTGATGCTTTCCACCCCGATTCCCTGGTGATTTTAATCATTCTTTATCACGTGATTTTTCCATTTCTATTTTTTATTTATGTTTATATTTATGTAAATGTGTTATGTATCTTTACTCTATTTGAGTAGTTTTGTAAGAGGACACTTTTTACTTTTACTCCATTCCATCCTTCAGCAAATGTCTGTACTCCTACTTCTACGCACTTCTGTATGGCGGTGCATCACATGACCCCAGCGGTGTGTGGTATTGAAGCGGGAGATTTGCCACCTACTGACTATTATAGATAGCTGTGTAACTTTCCCTTCCTTTGAGACGTGCCTAATAGCAGGTGTTTGAAATAAGAAGCGAGGAGAGAGAGAGAGAGATTTTCCACTATGTGCTAATACAAGGTTTGTACTTTTGATAATTCATTCGATTTGAAGGTGAGTACTTTTATACATTTATTTAAGTACACGTGTAAATGGAGGACTTCTATTTTTACTTAAGTGATCTTTGCTTTAGGCAATCTCTACATTTACTCAGGTACAGGATGCCCACCTCCTAATGTCATATACGTACTGTATTTACTGTATACTGTATGTCACACATGTATAACTATATGTCCTACATATTTCATTAGCTCCAGTGCAGATCAATGGCTTTATTAACCAACTCTACAGTGGGGCAATAAAGTATTTATTCAGCCACCAATTTTGTAAGTTCTCCCACTTAAAAAGATGAGAGAGGCCTGTATCTTCATCTGTATACCTCAACTATGAGAGACAAAATAAGAAAAAAAATATCAGAAAATCACATTATATGATTTTAAAGAATTTATTTGCAAATCATGATGGAAAATAAGTATTTGGTAATTAACAAACAGGCAGGATTTCTGGCTCTCACAGTAACTCACAGTAACTTCTTTAAGATGCTCCTCTGTCCTCCACTCGTTACCTGTATTAATGGCATTTGTTATCAGTACAAAAGACACCTGTCCACAACCTCAAACAGTCACACTCCAAACTCCACTATGGCCAAGACCAAAGAGCTCTCAAAGGACACCAGAAACAAAACTGTAGACCTGCACCAGGCTAGGAAGGCTGTGTGGTAGCAATTATTAGAAAATGAAAGACCACTGATAATCTCCCTCCATGTGGGGCTCCACGCAAGATCTCACACCATGGGGTCGAAATGATCACAAGAACTGTGAGCGAAAATCCCAGAACCACACGGGGGACCTAGTGAATGACCTGCAGAGAGCTGGGACCAAAGTAACTAAAGCTACCATCAGTAACACACTGCGCCACACTGCAGTGCCAGTTGTGTCCCCCTGCTTAAGCCAGTACATGTCCAGGCCTGTCTGAAGTTTGCTAGAGAGCATTTGGATGATCCAGAAGAGGATTGGGAGAATGTCATATGGTCAGATGAAACCAAAATAGAACTTTGTGTTTGGATGAGAAAAAATGCTGAGTTCTTCCAAAGAACACCATACCTACTGTGAAGCATGGGGGTGGAAACATCATGGTTTGGGGCTGTTTTTCTGCAGCGGGACCAGGACGACCGTGTAAAGGAAAAAAGCAAGGGCATTGAAGATGAAACGTCATCTTCATGACAATGATCCCAAACACACCGCCTGGGCAAAGAAGGAGTGGCTTCAAGGTAAGAAGCATTTCAAGGTCCTGGAGTGGCCTAGCCAGTCTTCAGATCTCAACCCCATAGAAAATCTGTGGAGGGAGTTGAGAGTCCGTGTTGCCCAGCGACAGCCCCAAAACATCACTGCTCTAGAGGAGATCTGCATGGAGGAACGGGTCAGAATACCAGCAACAGTGTGTGAAAACCTTGTAAAGACTTACAGAAAATGTTTGACCTCCGTCATTGCCAACAAACGGTATATAACAAAGTGTTGAGATGAAATTTTGTTATTGACCAAATACTTATTTTCCACCATAATTTGCAAATAAATTTTATAAAAATCCTACAATGATTTTCTGGATTTTCTTTTCTTATTTTGTCTCTTATAGTTGAGGTATAACCATGATGAACATTACAGGCCTCTCTCATCTTTTTAAGTGCGAGAGCTTGCACAATTGGTGGCTGAATAAATACTTTTTTGACCCATTGTACATTTCTTCAGATAACCTCTCTCCTAATACATCACAGCCCCATGGGGGCGCGTCACAATGATCTACTTCCCCTCATTTAAAATTAAACCTCCATCTTTAGGCCTTTTTCAGTTAAAGTGTCAAATAAATTAAGCATTAAATAAACATCAACTAACATGACAGTAGACTGAACAAGCACAAATGAACACAACTGCTAAAAAAGCGAGCGGGACTTACTTTTAGATTTATGGACGCTGATTCCGTACACCAGCAGCAAGTGCTTATGGGAAATCTGGCTCATGAAGCTGGCTGCCTCGAAAAAAGACTAAAAGCACAGATTTTACTCCAGATGATGATCAGCCTGACTGTGCTGTGAGTTTTATTATTATTATTATTATTATTATTATTATTATTATTATTATCTATTATCTGTTACTAATAGTTTCATTTAAAATAGTAATTACAGAAACTTAATAAATCTTCATATATGTACAGGAATGTTTGTATTACTGGAAATAATTAAGTAAACATTAAACTGCATTTAAAACATTGTTAGTAACTTTGTGCTTCTGTTAGATGCTAACTATCGGTTAGCGACTGAGTTAGCGCTGTAACACACACCTCCCAGCTGTTTTTGTGATCTACATCCAGAACTTTGAGCAGAACCTCAGTGGTGTGAGTCTCCCCATCCCGCTGGTTGACTTTATAGCCTCTGTAGATGTGTGTGAACGAGCCCTGACCCAGACTTTCCTTCTGAAAAATTATAAATAATAAAAATGTGTTAGTAATAAGAGCAGAGTTTATTTATACTGGTTTGTACTGGTTTTATTTTAGTTCTTATTGTACGTTTTGTGCAAATACAGTTTGTATGTGTGTGTGTGTGTGTGTGTTCTCACCCAGGTTAAGTCCTCGTGTTTGATCATGTGGAACTGGATGTGACTGGGTCGGTGCCGGTGCTGAGTCGGGGAGCTCGGCGCTTCACACATGCTGCTGTTCCTGACGATGATCAGGTTCGAGAGCTCTGCACACAGGTACACTCAGTCACAACGAGTCCATCAAAGTATTGGCACCCCATTTCCCCAACTTTTAATAAAAAGCCGTCTGCATGAGAACATTGATGAAGACGGTCTGTCCGCAGCACAGACCAGGGGAGGTGTCTTTGTGTCCATAAGTGGAAATCTGGACCTGTCTAAATAAAAACCCGACTCCAAAAAAAAGGTTACTGTACAAATTGTGAATAAAAACAAAATGCAATGAAGTGGACGTTTCAAATTTTAATATTTTATTCAGAATAGAATATTTGCAACTTATTAGGTCAATTGGCAACATGATTGGGTATAAAAAGAGCCTCTCAGAGTGGCAGTGTCTCTCAGAAGTCAAGATGGGCAGAGGATCACCAGCACCAATTCCCCCAATGCTGTGACGAAAAATATTGGCTTCATCAGAAAGGAGTTCCTCAGAAAAAAATTGCAAAGAGTTTGAAGTTATCATCATCTACAGTGTATAGTATCATCCAAAAATTCAGAGAACCTGGAACAATCTCTGTGCGTAAGGGTCAGTCACTGGATGCCTGTGATCTTCGGGCCCTTAGACGGCACTGCATCACATACAGAAGTGCTACTGTACATTGTCAGTGAACACAATCCACCGTTGCCAGCTAAAACTCTACAGGTCAAAAAAGAAGCTATATCTAAACATGATCCAGAAGCAGCAGGTGTTTTCTCTGGGCCAAGGCTCATTTAAAATGGACTGTGGCAAAGTGGAAAACTGTTCTGTGGTCAGACGAATCAAAATTTGAAGTTCTTTTTGGGAAACTGGGACGCCAGGTCATCTGGACTAAAGAGAACAAGGACAACCCAAGTTGTTATCAAAAGCCTGCATCTCTGATGGTATGGGGTTGCATGAGTGTGTGTGGCATGGGCAGCTTACACATCTGGAAAGGCACCATCAATGCTGAAAGGTAGATCCAAGTTCTAGAACAACATGTGCTCCCATCCAGACGTCGTCTCTTTCAGGGAAGACCTTGCATTTTCCAACATGACAATGCCAGAACACATACTGCATCAATTACAACATCATGGCTGCGTAGGAGAAGGATCAGGGTACTGAAACAGCCTGCAGTCCAGATCTTTCACCCAGAGAAAACATTTGGCGCATCATAAAGAGGAAGATGAAACTAAGAAGACCTAAGACAGTTAAACAGCTAGAAGCCTGTATTAGACAAGAATTGGACGACCTTCCTATTCCTAAACTTGAGCCACTTGTCTCCTCAGTCCCCAGACGTTTACAGACTGTTATAAAAAGAAGAAGGGATTTCACACAGGGGTAAACATGGCCTTGTCCCAGCTTTTTTTTAGATGTGTTGATGCCATGAAATTTAAAATCAACTTATTTTTACCTTAAAATGATACATCTCAGTTTAAACATTTGATTTGTCATCTATGTTGTATTCTGAATAAAATAGTGGAATTTGAAACTTCCACAACTGTCCCAACTTTTTTGGAATCGGGTTTGTACATACATAAAAAGAGTGTGGGTCAGTGGCTCATCAGTCCCACTGACACGCCCATCAGTGAGGCTGACACACCCATCAGGGCCACTGACACACCCGTCTGTTTCGCTAATACATCCATCAGTCCCACTGACACACCCATCTTGTCCTACCGACACACCCATCAGACACATTGACACGCCCATCTCGTCCCACTACACACCCATCGGTCCCACTGAGACACCCATCAGTCTCACTTACACTTGCCCATCCGTACCTTTAGCTTGTGGTGGACAACACTTTCCCAGTTTGACAGGAAAGTCAGACACAAAAAGTGTGTTTTCCTTGTAGAAGTCTGCCAGCCGCCTCAGACTGTCGAAAGAGCTGTGGATTCCTGCCAGTTGAAACTTGTCGTTCTTCTCGAGGAGACAGTCTTTATAGTCGGTACCAAGTGCCGTCTGTGTTACACAAACACACCACACATACACTTACGACTCAGAGATATCTGACACATACTGCACATAATGTACTGTGTAGATGTTATTTAAATGAGCAACAAACAAAAAAAATAGCTTGTGTTGCTTATAATTAGATTTTTTGTGGGCGTGGCCTGTCTGGGTTAAAACTGGTTTAGTTCTGATGAGAAATAATATGACCTGATATGTAATAGTAATACAGTATAAACAGTACACGGCCTTTATAAGATCTATACGCAACACTTCTGCAAATTCATAGTAAAATAGATCACAGAGAAACACAGAGTAAACCTAGAGTCTCACCTGCAGGCAGACCATGAGGAAGTACTTATCAAACTCCTTGGGGCTACGCCGAAGGAGGAACGTACCATTTCTAGCTCCAGCCTTTTTAAGCTTGTGCACTGCAAACTCTGACCTACAGGGAATAAAACATGGACAAATCCACCATCATCCTATTGCAAAGCTCTAATAATAGTCTTTAGCAAGGAGGCTGAGCTGGTGATTGACATACGTGATGGGGCCGTGGCAGTGACTGTCAATGTCCTGCAAAAGACTCGGAGGAGCCACTTCAGAGCAGAAATAATGACTGGAGTCCGTGGTGAGTCTGAAGTAGTTGTCAATGAGTGACACGAAGGACAAAGCCATAGCTAGCGTCTCAAACTCCACTTCCTGTTTTTCAGAAAGTACACATGTACATCTTTTTACTGCAATACATACTGTAATATTAGTACTGCAAGAAATCCCTGATTAGAATTATTATCATAACAATGGTGTTACAGAACATAGATTTTGTGAAGATTCAATTAAGTCACTTTTACGTCCGGGGGGTCAAAACATTTAGCTTACAACTACTTGTCTTATTCTTTCCTTGATTAGACACTTTGACACTTTTTTGATCAGCATTAGCTGATTTTTATCAGTCCCACATCCTCTATCAGACTGGCACTAACCTACAAAACCTGCTGGTGTATCAGAGGAGCGATCACCAGTGACTAAGTTCTACTCACCAAACATCTGTCATCCTGTCTGGTCAGAGTCACCACACGTCCCTCACCAGGAAGCTGCTCCTGGCAAAGACGCTTCATGTTGATTTCTGTGATTTGTGAGAAGTCGCAAAAGGTCTGCCATTCCTAAAATGATCAAAGACGTTAAAGAATTTGTGAGGAGAAATCCTAAAACTGCTTGAACTCAAACTGCAATCAGGACATTCACAGCCAACAGTAACGGTTACAGGCTACAGGACCACGGACATGCAAGAAAATGACCCCAAAAACAGACTTGTTTAATTCAACTCACTCTCTCACTCTTCGTCATTACCGCTTAAACCTCTGTCACAAAGCAGCTTTACACAATCAAAAGAATTATTTAAGTCTGTATGGAAAGTGAGTGTGTGTGAATCAGAATGATCAGATCGTCCCTGATGAACGAGCCGAGGGCGACAGTGGCAAGGAAAAACTCCCTGAGATGGTAATAGGAAGAAACCTTGAGAGGAACCAGACTCAACAGGGAACCCATCCTCATCTGGGTGATAACGGATAGAGGGGATTGATTTGCACTCATACTGTGTGTTAGGAGGCTGGAAGTTCATTATAAAACTGTAATAATGTTACGTGACATACTTAGATAAAATTAGCCAGCTAACTTCAGATTAGATACATGTGTGCTAAAGGTCAGATACAGGTGCGCTAAAGGTCAGATACAGGTGAACTAAAGGTCAGATACAGGTGAACTAAAGGTCAGATACAGGTGAACTAAAGGTCAAATACAGGTGTGCTAAAGGTCAGATACAGGTGAACTAAAGGTCAGATACAGGTGAACTAAAGGTCAGATACAGGTGTGCTAAAGGTCAGATCCCCTACATTAACCGTGGTATTGACTCATAAGCGTCGGTATTAAGGCAATTTTTTGTCTAGTTTGATAATTTCTGTTAATTTCATAATAAAGTCTGATGTTAAATTTACCATCTAATTTTTACATATAATATCTATTTATTTATTTAATTTAAGTGGCATAGCTGCCCATTTTTCAGAAAAACTTGGAGTGAGATTCTGAAAGGGCATGGTTTTGCACACACACACACACACACACACAATGCCCCCCAGCCCACACACAACACATCACACACTTGACGCGTACAGACCACACACTACTCTGTGTGTAAGGTACGACGGCTCCTGTATACACTTGCACTGCTGGAGCTCAGAATAAAGTCACAAAATAAAAACAAATAAACAGATTAAAAATATATAAATGCCTTTAACTGTTCGTGTTAAGGGATGTTAGGGATGAAAACTAACAAAGAAGACATGCAAAAAGCAAAGGTAATAATAATAATAATAAAAATAATAATAATAAAAATAATAATGAAAGGAGAAAGCACAGCCAAAGAGACTGAAAAAAGGAGAGAAGAAAAGAAAACAAAAAATAAAGTTCCCTAATATAGGGTGGGATTGTGCTCTCTCTCTCTCTCTCTCTCTCTCTCACATGCACGTGTGCGTAGACGGGTGATTTTCTCTTAATAATGTTTATTATGTTTATTAGCCATTGACAGTCTTATGAATATTAAAAGTGCTATATGATTAAACTCGATGCAGGTAATCACTCCTCACTCTGTTTTACAGCAGGTGCCCCTGCGTGTGATTGATGTCTTCACACAGCCCTAAGTGTGTGTTAATTACAACAGGATTACGCAAATATTATTTGTCTGCACTTGGAGAGAACAAAGTGGAGCCAGCTTTTTCAATCCGATACTGGTGCGGTGAAGATCAGATACACTTGTGGTAAAGGTGAGATGCATTTGCAGTAAACGTAAGATGTGAGATACAGATGTGAGATACAGATGTGGTCGTGGTGACATACAGTATAGGCGTGTTAAAAGTGAGATACAGGTGTGTTACCAGCGATGTCTGTGTTACCTGGACATCGGAGGAACGTGTCTGGATCCCGCCCTCTCCAGAGACCCTCACAGTGGAGCAGGACGTAATGAAACACTCAGAGCCATAGTTGGGCTCCACAGCGCTCAGCTCCATCAGATACTTGAGCTTCAGGCTTCGTTCTCCAGCTGAGCAGCGACCCAGTTTCTTCAGGAAGTGTTTCAGGTTCTTACGGATGTGGTAGCGTGCCAGACGGGGCATTTGCTGGATTTCTCGCCGGTGTGTCTCAGGCAAACACGACTTGTAGCTGTCAGATAAAAGCAGGTAACTTACTACAACCCTATTTCAAAGAATGGTTCAGAATTCATGAAGTGCGGGAGCAGATGTCCAGATTAGCAGAGATCTGTGAGTACCTGATGGTCTTACACACTTCCTTCACACTGTGGTTTTTCTCCTTGGCCTGTCTCCAGAGATCCAGCACAGCCAAACCCAAACACTCCTGAATGGCACTTACAGGAGGACACACCCCTGCACAGCCTGAGACGAAATCACTGCGGGACTGGAAAGAAAGGGTCAGGGTCAGGGTCGGGATCAGGGTCGGGGTCAGGGTCGGGGTCAGGGTCAGGGTCAGGGTCGGGGTCAGGGTCAGGGTCGGGGTCGAGGTCAGGGTCGGGGTCAGGGTCGGGGTCAGGGTCAGGGTCGGGATCAGGGTCGGGGTCATTTCCTGAACAGCCTCGTGTGTGTGTGTGTGTGTGTGTGTGTGTGTGTGTGTGTGTGTGTGTGGCCGGGGGGGGGTTGGTGTTACCTGAGCAAAGAGATAGTCAATGACACTGTAATCCAGAACAGCACAGATTCTCTCAGAATTCAGGTTGTAACGATACGTTGCTCTGGAACCCTGACCAAACCATCCTGAGAAAAAGAACCTTTAAACACACACACACACACACACACACACACACACACATCAGGTCCATAATTACACAGAGTTGCTTTAACTACAATAACATTCTGATTAAAGTATACGGCCGGACATTCCACCTCTCCCGGAAGTTCTGGGAGTCAAGAAAAATCCCAGAAATCTACTTTTTCATTTGAGAGAGAGCGACAGAGACCACAAGTGCAGACGGACTCATCTCTCTTTGTGTATCGCTCTTTGTAAACTTATCACTTCTCTTAGTGAGCGGGGCTTTACATTGTGTGTGTGTGTGTGTGTGTGTGCGTGTGTGTGTGCGTGTGTGTGTGTATACACTCACCGAACTCTGTAGTGCACAGTTACACTCTCATCACTCTTGAAAATGTGTGTTGGTGGGTACCAGTATGACAGATCCTCTGACGCCAGAGCAAATAAACTGTTAAACACTGGGAGTATCCCTACACACACACACACACACACACACACACAACCACACATTTAGAAAAACCAAGAAAGCAGTGCTGATTAGGTCTAGACTCATGTAGATAATGTCATTGTATGATGTCATCAATATGAAACCAGTTACACATGAACAGATCTTACTGAGCAAATTGGGTGAAATTAGTGTTTTATAACTATTACAGAATTAAAACAATCCTAGTCTGTGTGTGTGTGTGTGTGTGTGTGTGTGTGTTACCGCAGTTTTTAGCTGCAAGAACACAGATGCTCTCAGCGGTCACGTGTCCTGCAGGGATGGAGAGCGTGCTGTCGCTTTTCGACGTCGTGCTGCAGTGCAAGTGCACGAGTATGAAGGAGTCGCAGCTCGACTTGTGACTCCCCGTGCGCTCGCACGTCATCAGCGGCTTCGTTTCCTCCTCACTCATGTCCATCACTGCGTCTCCTGCAAAACACACACACGTTCATTTTTACGACTTTTAACATGTAGCTACTCTTCACTTGTGTAAAGAACATCAGGTTAACATTTGACACGTTAAGGTATCATATGACGTGGTATGATGCTGAGGGAACGACTACGTACAGCTGCTGAACAACCCTGAGGACAGGGACATCAAAGGTCTTACACTCAGTATCAGTATCAATATGTAATCTCAGTTGTTCACATGTGTTTCTTTGGTGTGTCCCTGGTCCCTTTGGTGTGTCCCTGGTCCCTTTGGTGTGTCCCTGGTCCAGATGTGTTTTTCATTGGTGTCTCCCTAGTCTAGAAATATATCTCATTTGTGTCTCTGCCATTCAGGTATGTATCTGTGGTGCATCTCTAGTCCACATGTGTGTCTCACTGGTGTCTCCCCAGTCCGGATGTGTGTCTCACTGGTGTCTCCCCAGTCCGGATGTGTGTCTCACTGGTGTCTCCCCGGTCCGGATGTGTGTCTCACTGGTGTCTCCCCAGTCCGGATGTGTGTCTCACTGGTGTCTCCCCAGTCCGGATGTGTGTCTCACTGGTGTCTCCCCGGTCCGGATGTGTGTCTGTGATGTGTCTGTGGTTCACATGTGTCTCTATGGTGTCTAATAGTCCAGATGGGTCAGATCTCATTGGTGTCACTCCAATCCTGAGTGTTCAGTCTATATATATATATATCAGTCTATTCCCGTCCAACATCAGTGCCTGACCTCATATCGCTCTACAGAATGAACAAAGAAGAGAAGAGAAGACTCCATATTGAAGTGTATCTATTTGGATACAATATCATTGCAGGTTTGGCCAAAAACTTTTGTCCATATAGTGTACCAGTGCTCCGTCTACTCCAGGTGGGACCTTGTGGTGTCTCTCTATATTGTTTTCCAACTCATCCAACTAATTGTATTTCATCTTCATTTATTGTTTTTTTTTTCTTTTTCTTTTTGTGTTTCTTTTTCTCATTCGCGTGTCCTTTTAAACTGATAACTACTCATCACCCATTTTATCTTCGTGTTTCTTTTGTTCTTCTGTGTTGCATTTCAAGTCTGAGATCTTGAACCATATTTCCCTGTCAATCTCCATATGAGGTGAGGACCACAGAGGACAAGGACTCATTCTGATGATATCTCACTCCGGACATTTTTGGGCTTGGTGTTATCTTCAGACCCCGGGCCGAGCGTCACATGACAAGTTCAGAGGATCATGTTGGTAACACAGCTGACGAGCAATTAATCTACTCCATGTGCACACACTAATAGTCATATTAAAGAGAAGGAGTTAAATATCACACTGTCTTCAAATCCCCCTCCAAAAGGGAAGTCACCTGATGTTGGACATGTGACCTTCGAACAAACCCTTGATGACTTGGAGGGGATTTTTTTTAAAGGGTAACACAGCTGATAGAAACTTCTCTGACACACAAAGAGGACGTTTTAATGTACATGAAACAGCAAAATAGTTTGTAAAATACCTTTCTCATATTTTAATGATTATCTTAAAGAAATATTTATGCCAACTGTAAACATAAACATGATTTTTATTCTTAATGAAAAGAGCAAAACCTGACGTTTAGCAAATCGAGCAGCTCAAATTCAGTAAAAACAGTAAATTCTAGTATTGAATATGGATTTTTAATACATTTAAGCAAAACTAATTTCTGTTAAATTGTTTGTGTTAAATGAAGGAGGAATGTGGCCTGAAATAGTGAAGTAAATAGTTATCAAGATGGAAAAATATAACCCATGGGCGTGACATGTACTAATGACAGAATGAGCCACTATCAGTACCATGAACAGCATCACCATCAGTATCAGTTTCAGTACTATTACCAGTATCGGTATCTGTACTAAAACCAGTATCAGTACCAACATCAGTATCTGTACCAAAACCAGTAACAGTACCAGTATCAGTATCTGTACTAAAACCAGTATCAATATCTGTACCAAAACCAGTAACAGTACCAGTATCAGTATCTGTACTAAAACCAGTATCAATATCTGTACCAAAACCAGTAACAGTACCAGTATCAGTATCTGTACTAAAACCAGTATCAATATCTGTACCAAAACCAGTAACAGTACCAGTATTTGTATCTGTACCAAAACCAGTAACAGTACCAGTATCAGTATCTGTACTAAAACCAGTATCAATATCTGTACCAAAACCAGTAACAGTACCAGTATCAGTATCTGTACTAAAACCAGTATCAAAATCTGTACCAAAACCAGTAACAGTACCAGTATCAGTATCTGTACTAAAACCAGTATCAATATCTGTACCAAAACCAGTAACAGTACCAGTATCAGTATCTGTACTAAAACCAGTATCAAAATCTGTACCAAAACCAGTAACAGTACCAGTATCAGTATCTGTACTAAAACCAGTATCAATATCTGTACCAAAACCAGTAACAGTACCAGTATTTGTATCTGTACCAAAACCAGTAACAGTACCAGTATCAGTATCTGTACTAAAACCAGTATCAATATCTGTACCAAAACCAGTAACAGTACCAGTATCAGTATCTGTACTAAAACCAGTATCAAAATCTGTACCAAAACCAGTAACAGTACCAGTATCAGTATCTGTACTAAAACCAGTATCAATATCTGTACCAAAACCAGTAACAGTACCAGTATCAGTATCTGTACTAAAACCAGTATCAAAATCTGTACCAAAACCAGTAACAGTACCAGTATCAGTATCTGTACTAAAACCAGTATCAATATCTGTACCAAAACCAGTAACAGTACCAGTATCAGTATCTGTACCAAAACCAGTAACAGTACCAGTATCAGTATCTGTACCAAAACCAGTAACAGTACCAGTATCAGTATCTGTACCAAAACCAGTAACAGTACCAGTATCAGTATCTGTACTTAAACCAGTATCAGTACCAGTACCAGTCTGACCCGTCCTGGTGTTATTATAGCTTTATTATAATTGTAATATATGAGTTGAGTAATAAAAGGTTAGTCACATGTCTCCTCCCGTCTGTAAGAGATCTAACAGTGTTAGTGACTCATTAGGGCTGACGAAATGTAAAATACTCAGACAGGTTGTGAGTGTGTATAGAAGTTCTAATCTGAGGTAATCTCTCTTTCTTAC
Organism: Clarias gariepinus; assembly: GCF_024256425.1. NCBI lineage: Eukaryota > Metazoa > Chordata > Actinopteri > Siluriformes > Clariidae > Clarias > Clarias gariepinus. The sequence goes on along the minus strand of NC_071108.1, from coordinate 736,200 downwards.
ACACACACACACACACACACTGTGTAGAGAGAGATGAGTATACTATGGTCAGTGTATTGTAGAGAGACAGGACAGAGCTCAGGCTCAGACTCACTGCTTTAAACACTTCTATGTTTAAAAGTATAAATTACAGCATGAGCATAAAATAGAATTTGAACACCACAAACAAAACTGTGTGTGTGTGTGTATGTTTCAGTGTGTGGTTTATAACCTCAGTATTTATGTTGAGTTTAAACTCATTTGCACCGCTCATTACGGTTTCATTTAGTTTTAGCTCTGTGTGTGTGTGTGTGTGTGTGTGTGTGTGTGTGTGTGTGTGTTACTGTTTCACCCTGCTCTGGGCTCTTTGTGGAATTTCTGTGGGATTGAGGCAGGTGTTTCCCCTCACAATCAGTCTAACAATAAGGTTTGGTTTCATGATAGAGCTGATATGTCGTAGTAACGAGTGTATTCATTTTAATCCATGTCCTTTCTGCTCTTTTAAGATAAAGGCGCTATTTTTACCATGATGTGATCAATCAATCAATCAGGACAAACACTAAATGATACATACAGTACATGTATAATGTAAGTATTAGATACAGTAGATAGATAGATAGATAGATAGATAGATAGATAGATAGATAGATAGATAGATAGATAGATAGATACTTTATTGATCCTGAAGGAAATTCCATATCTTCAAGGACAAAGGATCTTCTAAGTCTGTCTACATAAATGTAACTCTATTATACAGTATATAGACAGAGTGATGCATAGTGATGGCACTGCGTAAGCAACAAAACATTCATTTAAGGTTAGATAATAAATAAATTCTAATAAAATAATAAAGATTTTACTAGTTTGGTATTATTACCAATTTACTAAGCATGAATTATTGTATAAATGTTAGAATACATGCTTATATAATGTATTAATATTTTAAATGGTTATAAAATATTTAAATCTCCCTGGTAAATGTGCAGGTTGCTTTAACAAGTGAAAGACAAATAAATATATAAAATTTTAGAGAAAAAAAAACAATTCACAATAACTTGGTTGCATAAGTATTTGCAGGGGGCTTGCGGCCAGCACTGAGGGACCTTCTGCTAAAACAAAGTAACTGCAAGATCATCTGAATAGCACGCCTCACTTGCTGCATGTGACAACAATCTCTCTTATTCTTCACCTGCCTCGGTGATGGCGGGGGGGGGGGGGGTCGACTAAAGACCTCAATAAACAAAAACATTTAACCCATGTCACTGAATGTGTTCTGGTCTGCTGAGCAACTTTTTGGACATAAATCTAAAACAAGAAGCTCGTCACTCAAAGAAGACCAGAGGCAGTGTGAAGCATGTGGTAGCATCACACTACTGTATGGTTCTGCTTCTCTTCAGCTGATGCTGGAGCTCTGGTCAGGATAAAGGGAATCAATGAGAGCTCCAAACACACACCTGCAGGACTCTGTTAGACAGCTGAAGAGGAGAAAACGTTTCACCTTCCAGCTCGATAACAAGCAGAAACACAAATCCCATTGTTACATCATGTTTCTTAAGGAGTGTGTTTACTTATGCAACATGGTCATATCACTTCTTGAAAGTAGACTTTTTCTATCCACTCTATACAACAGGAGCACAGATGATGCAGTCTCCATAGCGCTGCACTCTGTACTCACACACTTGGACAATACAAACACCTATGCACGACTGTTGTTTGTTGACTTTAGCTCAGCATTTAATACTGTTTTACCCTCTAAGATAATCATCAAACTTAGAGATCTGGATATTAACACCTCACTTTGTAATTGGCTTATGGACTTTTTGACCAACAGACCCCAGCATGTTGGGTCAGGCCATTTACATACATTTACATTTAGGCATTTGGCAGACGCTTTTATCCAGATTTAAAGTTTACATCATTGGATACATACTTATTATGTATGTAATAACTTACTAGGTCAACTAGGTTAATAACCAAGTGCCATTAGTCCAACACAACTGGGAAGAGTTTTTTTTTTTTTTAATTCAAGTACTAAAGAAACAGATGCGTCTTGAGGCTTCGTTTAAAGATAGTCAAAGTCTCAGCTCTACAGACATCTAGAGGAAGTTCATTACACCACCTAGGTGCCAGAACAGAAAAGAGCCTGGATGAATGCCGCCCTCGATCCCTGAGAGATGGTGGGATGAGGCGAGCAGTGCTGGAGGATCGGAGGGAACGTGGTGCAGTACATGGGGTGATTAGAGCAGAGAGGTAAGTGGGTGCTGGGCCATTTTTAGCTTTGTAGGCAAGCTCCGGCGTTTTGAATTTAATGCGGGCAGCTACAGGAAGCCAGTGCAGGGAGCGGAGGAGTGGAGTGGTGTGGGAGAACTTGGGAAGGTTAAAAACGAGACGTGCTGCTGCATTCTGGATCAGTTGCAGAGGATGAATTGTGGACAGAGGCAGGCCTGCCAGGAGTTAGTTGCAGTAGTAGGCCACATCTGCTCCACTACCGTAATGCTCAACACTGGCGTACCACAGGGCTGTGTGCTGAGCCCCTTCCTTTACTTCCTCTTCACCCCACGACTGCAGGCCTGTGTATGGATCGAACAACATCATCAAGTTTGCAGACGACACTACGGTGATCATTAGCAACAACGATGAGACTGCCTACAGGGAGGAGATCAAGCACCTGGCCACTTGGTGCATGGACAATAATCTGTTCCTTAACACCAATAAGACCAAGGAGCTCATTTTGGACTTCAGGAAAGGAAGAAGAGGTTCATATGAACCCATTCACATCAACGGTATGGTTGTTGAGCCTGTCTCTCCCTTTAAGTTCTTAGGGACCCACATTTAGGAGAACCTATCCTGATCCATTAACACCTCTGGCCTGGTCCAGAAGGCTCACCAGTGCCTATTCTTTTTGAGAACACTTAAGAAGAACCAGCTGTCCTCAACTACTCTGGTGAACTTCTATTGCTGTGCAATAGAAAGCATCCTAACCAACTCTGTCATAGTCTGGTACGGAAGCTGCTCTGTTGCTGAGCGTAGGGCACTGAAGCGGGTGGTGAAAACTGCCCAGCGTATTATAGGGACTCCACTTCCAGCCATTAAGGACATTCAAAAGAAACACTGTGTGCATCGCACACGCAGTATACTTAAAGATTACTCTCACCCTGCCCACAAACTGTTTTCTCTTCTGCCTTCTGGTTGGCGCTTCAGGTGTCCCAGGTCAAGAACCAGCAGACTGAGGAACAGCTTCTTTCCCAGAGCTGTCTCCTTATTGAACTCTGCCCCTGACACCTGCCCACCCCTCACACACCCCTATACTTTTCCCATTACCATTACACTATTTAATATGGACTGCACAACAATGTACATACTGTAGCTGTTTGAAAATACAAATATCCATGCACAATACATTTGTAAACTTCTGATTAAGTATATATTCGCACATGTCTACTCCTAAATTCCTGTCTATAGAAAATAGCAATCTGTATATTATGTTCATATCTATTTGCAAATTCCTTTTTAAATAAACTTAGAACTTATACCTTTATCCTGCACTGTTCCTATTCGAATTCATGCTTTTCTTTATTGACAAAAAAGATCGGACAATCTAAACTAAACAATCACACGCAAAGAAATGCATCATTAATACAAGTAAATTAAAATAACATCAGACAAAAAGTGGAACCATAGTGCAAAAATAACGGTTTAACGTCAGCATGTTAATTCCAGAGAAACAATATATAAGGAAACATTCGGTATTATATATGTCATTTCATTCATTCCAATGTGTATGCTGATGTTTCTGTATTTTTTCAGGCAGTACTAGTCTGGCATTTCTAGTTTCCAGTGCAGCAACAAAGTTGCTTTTTGATCCTTCAGGAGCTGAACAGAAGGGAAGATCAAGATCGTTCTACGCTTTTTGTTGGTGTGCGGCATTTTGCGATGATCCCTAAATCATTTGTTGTGCCGTAATGGTGTTTGGTGTTTATGCTTTTAAACGTGTATAATTTAAGGCGGCTGTAGCTTAAAGACAATGTAGAGAGGAAATATATCTGGGTATCTTATTTGCGGGTTTATTTACGCAGCTATTGAATTCAAAGATGCGAATATCAAACTAACTTTACCGCGGACACAAACCGGGTCAGTAGCGTACTGTACTGTACTGTATGTAGTGAGCGTAATAACGTCAGTGGATACATTTGTTACATGGCCCACAAAAAAGCAGGTGATTCAGCATCATCAGCCTAATCAACCAAAAATCCAGCCGAAAGGAAAACATGATGAAGCCCACTGTATGTTGCGCTTGGATTCATGGTGGGGATGGTGGCGCAGAGGAGAGACCCGTGTGTGTTTTGTGTCTGAAACCGCTGGCAGCGGACAGCATGAGACAAAGTAGGAAGACACTTAGAGACAACACACCCCAGTCACGTTAATAAGCCACTCGACTTCCTTAGCTCTAGATAAGTGACGAAGTAAGCCTGTTATAACAATAGCACGTGTATTTTATCTGTTTTGAACTTGGTGTTATTTGATCTTATTGGTTTAGAAGTTGATATTTCAATAAATAGTACACTTGGCTGATTTTGTTATCATTTTGTTGACGATTGAGGCTTAAAAATTCACCCACCGCCTTAAGAGAGGAATGACAGGAAATGTTTAAGAACCACTGGGTTAGACCTAAACTGCATTTTGTTGCCTTGTACTTGTACATGTGTAATGACAATAAAGTTGAATCTAATCTAATCTAATCTAATCTAATGTTTAAAATAACTTTGAATTGAACATTTTTAAAATTATATGAGAAATGTAACGCGCTGTGCGCAGGCCAGAGACGGCGTTTGATAACTAGGGAACAATTTATTACAGCATACATTATATAAACAGTAAAAATGTTACAAACTTTTAACTTTTATCCTAAAAATGTTATTTAATGTTATTTTTGAAGAAACCTCTGTGTTTATTATACCTTAAATAAAACAGTTTAGTCTGATGTTACGATGATTACATTATAAGATCAGATTAATACAGTCACTACAATGATCTCATTATTCCACTAACAACACATTGATCTTGTGGCTTTAAGAAATTTGATCAGCTTTGAAGCTTTGTGAAGACCTCACACAACCTCATTACACTTACTTTAAAATATCAGCTGAATAAATCTGACTGGATGAACAAACGTTTGGTGAAAGTGCTGTTACTAAAGCAAAGTCTATCAGTTATAGATAAAAAAACATTTGGACTAACGAGCTTCATGTAAAGTCACAGTGATATGGAACATAAAACATATGGGACTTGACATCCAGAGTTAGTTTATAAAGGTGTATACACGGCTTAGGAGTGTGTCGGACTCTTCGGATGCTCTTTAATGAAGAGTTAGTAACATTACAATATCATTTCCACAGTGCAAACTCTCAGCTGTTTGGTCTAATTCTTTGCTAGAATGATGAAAGTGTCAAAAATTATGTTATTTAATTATATATTGGAATTAAATACATATTTAAGCAATATTTCTAATAATATGGATATGTAATGGAATGTAACATATACTGTACCGTATGAAACCTAATGTATTATAGTATTTCAACATTTGCAGCTTTTTTTCAGAAGAACAAAATGAATTTGGTTTGAATTTAACATCATGTACAAACTTATTGAGTTGTGTATGTATGTGTAATATATAAAACAAATCTTTCTTTCCCTTTTAATTCAATTAATTTATCTGAAAGGCTTATAAAGGAAGCATAATGCAATGTAAGCAAAATAAAATTAAAAAAAATCTTAATATATCCATATATTAGATATATAGATAGATATATTAATAATTCAATTCAATTTTATTTGTATAGCGCTTTTAGCAATTTTCATTGCCGCAAAGCAGCTTTACATAGTCAATGTTAATTTACATAGTCAATAGTTAATATGTATTTATGTTGATCAATTCTGCCAAATTTACACATTTATTGTTTTAAAGTGTTATCTTTTATTATTTGATGTTTACATAAATATTTATGACATACAGGATGTTATGTGTAACAAAGTAAACGAATAATAATGTAAAAAAAGGAATTATTGTAACATTCTGTTTCCATGAAAACATTACCGTTTGAATTTCTCCTTCTATTGGCACGAAGCTATGGGCACGAAGCTATGGGCTATGGCCACGAAAATGTCTTCAGGAACAGGAAGTAGAAGCAAAGAACGCTAATATGTTAGAGCACTCTCTCGTGTTTTAGACACAAAGTTATTTTATAAAAACAGTCTGAGGAGAATAAAGCTGAGGATATAACAGTAATCCAATAAAGAAATAATATCTATATATATATATAAAATCTGATCTCTTTTCCTGTTTACTGTTTACAGACCTGTCAGCCATCATATATCGACAAGCCAGATGTATATGTTTATAGTCATATTATGTGGATGAAGTCGAAGTATGGATTGTAGTATAATTATTAAAGATTACATGAAACGTATATATGCCTATAATCATACACACACACATACACACACACACACACACAACACTGTGACACGACATGAATGTTAACATTAAACATCATCTCACACACATACAGATGTTCTAATGTCCTAATGTCGAAGTAACGGATATAAACTCCAGTTCTTTACCTGCTATGATGATGACTATGATGATGTTTGTTGTCACTTTTCAGTCCGATGAAAACGCATGTTGTGTGCATGTGCATGTGTGTGTTCTTCTTCCTGAATGCAGTGTGTGAATGTGCGTGCGTGTGTGTGTGTGACATCACATTGATTTCCTGTAGCATAACCACACATACAGACGTTTCTCGTCATCTCCATTCGCTTTCATTTTTCTGCCGTTCCCCTTCATGTCGTCTCATTTGTAACTATACAGTTGAGGAAAACTGAAGTATCGCTTCCTCTTTCTCGCACAAACTCACAGCTTTATACAAGCTGCCTGAAAAAAGGAAAAGATCATTTTAGTTACAAACCCAAGTGGCTAAAAATAAAGTTGGTTTGAACATATACAGAATCTGTGTTGAAAGCACACACTTGTGGGACAAAACATTAGCTTTATCACAATAGAGTAAAATAACTCTTATTCAATTTCATTCAATTTAATATTTATTTTTGAGCTAACTCATTGTATTTGCTTTAAATATTTCTATGTGTAATTTACCTATCCCTTTCATTACAGATTGGTGTATTAAACCGTTCACACACACACTAACGGATTGGGAATGCCTGCTGTCTGGATCACGGATTACTTTGTTGAAAAAGTAACTAAATAACCGAGTACTTAAATGGCGACCTAATGCGTTAGATTACTCGTTATATTGTATCAAAAAAGTAATCTAAGTACTCTAATGTGTTGCGTTGTGATGCGTTACACCCAACACTGGTGACATACAGTATAAGTGTAACAGAATCAGTCTGAGAACAAGCACGCATCTTATTATATCTTTATAAATAACCTTCAACTCATCCACTGTATAATGATGTAACTTGGGGTGTGTACTGTATATATAGTACAACACACAGCATAAGGGCAAGACCACGCTGTTGATTAATTAGTGACATCACTCGCGGAACATTTTGTGAAGCTGCATTAAGACAATGACGATTGTTAGAAGCTACATAATTAAAATTAAATTGAATCAAACATTGTAAATCTGATGTCTGTTTTAGGTTTTTATAAGTGCAGTTATTTTCATGCTTGGTTTGTTACTTTATATAGATTTGTTCTCTCACATCTCAATGAACCCAGGATAATGATGTTTAAAATGTTAATAATTAGCATCATTGTTATAATGTATAATGTCAGACACATTTACTCGATGCTGATTAGTGGCTTTCTCAGCAATAAATCTTCATATAATACGGCTATAAAAATAAAGGACATGGAATAAATACTTTTTTAAATATAATATCATATCATAATGATATTATTAAAATATTATTATTAATATTAATAGAATAATATAGTTTTACTTTAAATAATCACCTGATTAATTATAAAGACATTTCCTCAGGAGCAAATATTGCTTCACACAAACACACACACACACACACACACTTACTACACTATATGGACAAAAGTATTTGTCTGACCTCAGAATAAATGGACACGAATTCCCACAAAAACACTTCAACATTTTGTAGACGGCCTTCCAGGAAGAGTGGAAGCTGTTAGAGCTGCAAAGGGGGGCCGGCCCAATACTGAAGTGTGTGTGTGTGTGTGTGTGTGTGTGTGGGTGCGTGGTCAGTCTGTGTCTCTGCTGAGGTCCTACTGTATGGACGCTCAGGTTGCTCTGACAGCGGCCTTCAGCTCTTCTGCGCTGTTGGTTCTCGTGTCTCACATCTTCCTCTTTTTTGGGTTTTCGTTGGCTGAAAGCCATAATCATCAAAATCATCAAAAACACTTGAAATATTTCAGTCTGTGTGTAGTGAATCTGTATAATGTATGAGTTTCACTTTTGGAATTGAATTACTGAAATAAATCAACTTTCCAACTTTTTGTCTAATTTGTTGAGATGCACCTGTGTGTATATAAAATGTCATAGTTGTGTGTGTCTTTCTATTGACAGGAAGATAAAGCTGTGTGAATGTTATAACTGTGTGTGTGTGTGTGTGTGTGTGTGTGGTTTCTGGTCTTCAGTCTCTTGTTTCCGTTGCGGGAGAAAAACAAAGTAAGACTGTTAAAGTTTAAAGCTGAGAAACACACTGCTGTGTACAACTGGTGTTTAAACTGGTGTTTCATCTCTACACTCTAAAGACTTTACGGCTGCCTGAGGAGACGAGATGCCGGGTTTATCCAGGCCCGCGGTCCGTTCATCAGGAACAACAACACAGTGAAAACAGCTACACTCAGAAAAGTTTATTTAATAAGCAGATAAACTTTTATAATAAGGTTATCATAAGATAGGATTGTACCAGTAGCAAAGTTAGTCTCAGTACAGGACCAGTATGATAACCATACCAGTACCAGTCTCAGTACCAGTAGCAAAGTTGGTCTGAGTACAGGACCAGTATGATAACCATACCAGTACCAGTCTCAGTACCAGTAGCAAAGTTAGTCTCAGTACAGGACCAGTATGATAACCATACCAGTACCAGTCTCAGTACCAGTAGCAAAGTTGGTCTGAGTATCAATACCAATGTCATAATCATAACAGTATCAGTATCAGTAGTTAAGTTAGTCTCAGTACCAGAACCAAAATCAGTACCTGAACTAATATTAGGATCAGTACCAGTACCAGTACCAGCACCAGTACCAGTACCTGAGTCACCATCACATCCTGTACCAGTACCCAAACCATTTTTGGTACAGAAGAGTCACAAAGAAGAGTTACAGAAATGAGAATTATGGATTATTGAGAGAAATCACACACACACACACACACACACACACACACACACACTGCTGTCTATCTTTACTTTTTTGACCTCAGGGTTGCTCAGTAGAGCGTACGCTCCTGTTCCTGCAGAGCTGCTCTGTAACACCGTCTACAGTTAAACGTTCTGTATAAAGAGAACTCAGTCCTTCATTGACGTGTTCATGGAACGGCTCGTTCAGCTTGCATTCTTCTTCAGCTGTTTATGGTTTAATCCCTCCTTCCATTTTAATCTGTATATGAATCCACGTGTGTGTTGATGAGACAGGCAGGTGTGGTGCAGGTGTGTGAAAGGTGTATTAGACATGTGTTGAGTGGAGCAGGATTGAGCAGAGATAAGAACATCAACACTCAGGGTTCATGAGGAATGTACGGAACGTCGGGCATTAAATATCCGTCTGTCTGTTGCAGTCTAACATCAAAGAGAGAGAGAGATCAAACAAAATCAACAGAAGGAAGAATTATTTATTCCACTGCGGTTAAGTTGTATTTGTTGATATAAAACACACACATGATTATGAGGACGCACGTCTTCTTCTGCATCCACAAATTAGACAGATCAGGAACATTCCTCACAGAACAGATACAGCTTTTCCCTCTTGATCAGTGTCTTTGTCAGGGTTCAGATGGACGACGGGGGGATTAATGATCATCGATTCATCCTGCGGACGAGAAAAACAGCGTGAGTCATGAGAACCTGACGTATGATGAAGGTTTACACAGTTCGACCATTCCATTAAATTCCACCTAAAGTTGATCATAATTTAACGCGCAGGATCGACTGTTACTCAGTCCGAGGATCCGATCACGCAAGGAACTTATGACTTATGATCAGGAAACAAGTTGTTTACATACGCGCATGAATTACAGGATTGAGGAAATCACTCATGTGACTGAAACTGAATGTTCAAGGAGTCACTTATACGAACACACACAAACACACAGGTCAGTGTGCCGCTGAATGAACTGTGAACTATTTATATTAATTAGCATGTAATTGAATCAATGAGTCATTTAACACTTGATTGATTCACCAGAGGAGTTATTTATAAAAGACATTGAGCTACAGCTATAAATTCCACTGGAATCCTGAGTTACTATTAAACAGAGATCTCCGTGCTGCCGAGTGAATTGTGTATTTGTGCTAATCAGCATGTCAGTCTGAATCCGAGGCAGATGCATGTTTGAATTCATGCTTGGAGATTCCTCGGAAGCTATTTTTGCTCTGATGAAATCCAACTTTTCTCTGATCTTACTGTGCCTTCCTGAGGATCCTCACGCTGAGGTTTCAGATCCCACCACAGCAGACCAGGCAGGATCGAGCCTCTCTCTGTCGGTCCTAAAAACAATAATAAAAACATCAATAAAAACATCTGAGCCTGGAGGAATGATGAGCTGGGGTGGGGTGGAGTGGCATCATACAGCATGTTCAGCCTAGAGGTCACCATGAGGTCACTGTGGTTGTTACCATACTGAAACCATAGACCAGGTTGTGGATGTTCTTGCTTGGAGATCCTGCAATTTCTCAAAAACAATAACTGCAGTTTGATTTGATCGATTTAAAGTTAAAGCTATGGATGTTTTTACTTTACACACTGTAAACCCGAATAAGTCGGCAAAACTCAGTCACATCAAATTTTTTGAGTAATGATGTTTTCAATTTTAAGTAAACAGAACTATGAGTTTAAGTTTGTTGTACTCATTCATATTAATCATTCTTTATTTGCATTAATGAGTAACATAACTCATACTATTTAATAGTAATTATAATTTTTTTTTAGTTGTTGCAAATCAAAGAAATTGTGGTTAGTCTTTCGAATGCTCCCAGCAACGAGTCGCCGCAGTGGACCATCCGGTCCGCACACAAGCTTGGCACAGGTTTTACACCAGATGCTCTTAATAAAGCAGCCCTCCCGTTTTATCTGGGCTTGGGACGGGATCTTCATCCAGTGGCTGAGCATCGAACCCAGGCCTTTCACGTGGCAGGGGAAACACCTACCACTGAGCCACCACGCCCGTCAATCAAAAAGATTTTTCTTCAGTTAAAATATATGAATATTAACACTAAAACTAAATCTAGTAGGAATTCAGGATTTATATTCAAACCCCGTAAACCGGAGTTGTAAACCTGAAAATTTAAAAAACTTCATTCATGTTAGTAAAGTAATCGATTCAAATTGAAGATTGATATTTGCCAATTACAAGAAATCTTTCTTTTAAACTTCTAAACAGTAGGTAGCAAAAAGTCGAGCTCACGTTTTCTCCCATGTGCGTCTAAACACATTCTATTCATAACTCTAGAGAGCACCAAACTGTAAACAATCAGATGACATAAATCAAAAACATCAACTTTAGTCATGCAAAGACAGACCAATCCACCATCTTAATCAAAACAATTCAACGTGGCCGGTTTACAAAATCGCTAGGCTGGAAGATTCGAAGTTGGTGGAACTTTAAGGAGACCGTTACTGTGGCTTAAAATATTAAAGTTGTTCAGCTAATTTGAAAAGTGTCATTTCTACAAACTCATTAATCCCAAAAGGTTCAAAATACTCATCAAGGTCTATTAATTTGAACTGATTGTAATGATTTAAGTTAACAGTTCTCAATGTGTTCATTGGGGTTTACAGTGCACTGTAGACTTTGTACAGTTACAGAAGGGAATGCTTTAGAACTGCACTATCTGGACTAGAAGAACTAGTCTGGTTCTTCTTAAAGTTTCTTTCTCAGACTTGCTCAGTGGTCATTTATACATTTCAAGCTCCAAATTGATATCTGTATTTCTGTAAAGCTGATTTGTAAAAATGGTCATTGTTAAACACATTATACCAATAAATATGAATTTAAACAAAATATCTAGCATTCTATGTAAACTGGGCGTGGCAGTCTCACCTGTCAGGTAGCTGACCACTGATCCCACTAGCACAGATGCTCCGGTGGACAGCGCTCCAAAGTAGAGGTAGGATATGGCGTAAAAATCACGAAGCCCATAATGCCTACAGCCGAGAGCCGCAGATAAGTTACTTAAAGTCTCCATCAATCAAAGATAACAAGTAAAGAAATAAGATGAAAATGTATATATGAATATCAGGACATTAGAAAGCTTGGTCCCCAGAAGCCTCGTACTGTAGCTCCTCGGCCCTGCCTCCATCTCAATGCGTTTTACTCACCAGGTCTCTGCAGCTCCTGGAGGTGTTAGCGTAGGCGATGGTGGGGTTAGCATGGTGGAGTTGTGTGTAGTGTTAGCTGAAGGACAGTAGTCTGTGCTGGTGGGTAACACCCCCATCCTCTGTGGGTTTGGAGGATAAATGGAGCTTCCAACAGCGAGCCACAGAGCGAGAGAGAACCCCACCGCCACGCCAGCAAACGCACCCTGAGAACCGAGACGAGCTAGGTGGGGTTATTAAGAGTTTCTAGAGATACCCTTCCACCATCTAGAGGAGCGTTTACAACTTTTAGAGAATTTCAGCTTCTGGAGAAATGGTTACAGCTTCTAGAAACCCTAAAAGCTACTAGAGGAACTTTCCCATCTGTGTTACATATAGCAAGTAAAGACACAGTACTATTAGAAAATCTTTTTATAATGAAGGAGTCTTTGCTTCCAGATAAAAGGGGTTTTATTGGAAAATATTGTTCTAAGGTTGTACATAGAACCTTTAAAGAATTATCAAGAAGGGCAACCGAAGAATTGTTGAAGTATTGTTTTTAAAAATATACAGTGATGTGATAAAGTGCGTCGAATGAGCACAAATTCCATGTTTTCCAAGAATCAAAAGAGCACATGCTATCGTTTGGCTAAATTGAAGTGGATCTGCTTTACATGCCAAATTTATGTGGGTGAAGATTCTCAGTCATCCAGCGAAGTCACCTGGGAAACTTTTAGAAGTACAGTTGATGTGATTCGTGTTCCAGATGGCAAACCTCGTATTTATACAGTTGGACAGAGTTCCCTGCTGTTCATAGTTCATTATTTATTAGTACAGATTTAGCCATTTTTTCCTAAGCTTAAACAAAACAGTAGAGCTTAACAGAAGAAGCTATTCATGTCTCGTGTTCTGCCACTAAAATTATTTTGCACAGAAGAGAACTGTGCAGAGGGGATGATTTCCCATAATGCACCGGGTGTTTAATGCCCAGGTTCTTACCTGTTTATTTGCAGCTGGGATGAACATGCCCAGTATAAAAGTGCCGAGGAGTGGCCCGTTAACCACACCCATTACCGTAAACGAGCCCTGTGATTGGATACAGGATACAGGAATGAGAATGCATACTGTACATGCATCCAGTCTTACTCTGGTTTTAATCATCAACATCACACACACATATAATACTACAGTATATCCTACAGACTAGGACGTGTGTATCAGCCCTTTGGGCCATGACACTCCCAGAAAAATCCCAGTAAGTTTGTTCCCAGCAGCGCTCTGTCTATCATCCGTGGACTCACCACTACACACGCACACTCACTTCCTTATCCACACACTCTGCCCAAACACATCAGCTTCTAGTGCTCCAGTGTTACATTTTCTACATCTTGTTTGTCAGCTAATTATCTGCTGTAACACGAGGGTGTGTAGCTGCATTGCATTCCTGGAATATAAATCTAGTGTCAGAGTCCACTGCTGGACTTCTCAATAATATGATGTTTTAGGAAGAAGCCCTTGCTCTTTTTTATTGTTTTGTGTTTCAGGATTGAGCTCTCATGCACCATTTAAAAGAAGGAGATGTGCTACACTCTTACACTGTGCACTTGACAGGGGTGTAAAATGTCTAGACTGTTCGTGTACCTGCAGAACTCCCCAGTCCAGGAGAGAGCAGAGAGCTGCTGTAGTGATGCAGCCGGCTCCATACAGAAACGCTGTCACACACACGCGCGCACACACACACACACACACACACAAACGCACACACACGCACACAGACATATACACATCAGAACATCACAAAACCACATGGAATGTGTCCTTCAAAAACACCATCATGGTATGTAAAGTGATTATTTGTTTTAATTAGGCTGAGGGGCGGGGCTACTCCCCTACACGTTAACAATAAATTAGTTCTAAAGAAAATACTGTATATGCGTTTCTTACATAGTAATTTGCAGAGCTGCATCTGTTTCCTCTGTAATAAGTCACTCATTAAAGGCTTTAGCAGATCCTCCATCGTAACTGCAGCCATGGCGTTAATGCTGGTCGAGACCGTACTGTGAGGAGACGGACCGGAACCTTAACGCTTTATTCCTCATTCTATCATTCTTCACTACAATCAGTGCAGTGGAGTGTGTTCTGATTGGCTGAGAGTGGCAGTGATAAGACAAATGAATAGAATTCGCTTCATGATTTACCTTAATGTTCCACCGTATGCACAGGCCAGGAAAAGTCCAGGAAAGCCAGGAAGGTCCCGAAAAATATCAAGTACCAAATACGGCATGTACTGTAAGCACAATCACTGGAATTACACTCAAATATTACACACGAAAACAAACACAGACATATATACTGTACAGTACGGCGGTACCTCGGCATATGAGCGTTAAGAGTTTTTGCCTTAAGAACTGAAATTCCGTAAGAAATTTGTCTCGACATACGAAGAATTTTCATCATAAGAGCGATTGGACCGAGCCAAATCAAACGCCCGCGTCTGTCTGGGAGCCGTTCAAAACTTTTAGTTTACTTTTTTTTGTGGGTTTTTTGCATTTTTGTGTAAGATTTAGTGAAGACGTACTGTAGCACCGCGGGACGCAGAAATGTTATCATGAACGGTAGCTTGAAGAAAAGGGAGTTTGGTTTTTAAAGCAGCCAGTGCCAAGAGAAATCAAAAGTCTATGTTAAGTGAGGATTAATGTCTGTTTATTTCATATTGTCTATCAATTAAATGTTTTGATTGTTTTTATATGCAAAAATATGATTATAGAGTTGGAAATCAGTCATTAGGATTGAAATCGGTCATTAGGATTGAGATTATTTCTATGGGACAATGCATTTCACAATAGGAAATTTACCTTAAGAACTTGACTCTGGGACAGACTAAACTCTCACGCAGAGACACCGCTCTATAATAAACTGCGTTCCACTAAGCTGACCGCGTGTCGAATCCTATTTATAAATGAGAATAGTTTTGCATTACAAATTATTTGATTCACTTTAATTTGACTAAAGATTCAATTCACTGAGTCAAGCTGATTTTTGTGCAATAAGAATGATTCAGTTTAACTCATAGACAACAATTCGATTCAACAAGCCAAAAGTGTGTACATTTTGTTTGTACATTAATAATTAAATAGCATTGGACTACGGTTGGGAAGATCCCAGGTTCAAACCCCACAACCACCAGGTTACCACTGTTGGGCCCTTGAGCGCGGCCCTTAACCCTCAACTGCTCAGATGTGTAATGAGATAAAAATGTAAGTCGCTCTGGATAAGAGAGTCTGCTAAATGCCTAAATGTAAATGTAAATCCAAAAGTATTTATGTATTGAATGATATGTGTGTGTGTGTGTGTGTGTGTGTGTGTGTGTGTGTGAGAGAGAGAGAGAGAGAGAGACCGACCTGATCTGATGCAGTAATTCGGCCAGATTTGAGAGGATCGCAGTGTGAATAAAGAGCGAACATCACGACACCACATACAGCCGCGCTGCTCACGATCAGACACAAACCCACCTGATTGATCAACAAAGCCCTGAAACACACACACACACACACACACACATAAACAACATGCACACACTGACAGTGAAGTATTGATTTTGGAGCTACAGTGACTCTTCTGTTACAATCCAGTGACAGTGTATCTAGTAAATGAACGGCCTTCAGCTTAGCATGATGTATTGTGTTGCGTCTCACCACTTAGCCTGCCGCTCTGTCCTGCAGGAGATGTAGCGCTGCACCTGAGCCTGATTGGCTGCGTACATGGATAACCACACCATCGTCCCTCCGACCGTAAAACTCCAGAAGGAGTATCGCCTCTGAGGATCTAATTCAAAACTATCCGAGAGAGAAAGAGCGTGACACGGGGAAAAATCCGCAGATTTCACCTATTTATCTGCTGCACTGAGACACACCACACTGCGTTCAGAGAAACTCAGCACCATACTCATTAAAGTTGATGCGTGACCCGTTGTTGGCGGTCTCTAGGACTCGCGCTGGTCCTCCTGCCAGGACGGTGCCGTGAACGTAGACGACGATAAAACCCGAAAGCATCACCACGACCTGAAACACATCCGTCCACACCACGGCCTTCATTCCTCCCTGCGGAGAGAGAGAGAGAGAGAGAGAGAGAGACTTACTCTTTAACCAGCAAACCAACCTCCCTGCTATGGAGAGAGCATTAATGAATGGATACAATTTTGAAACAAAATATAAAGTGAGGCATAAACTGCGAGTAGTGTTTAAAGAGGGAGTTCAGAATTAGATTTCAGTTCAGTATTAAGTTTAAAGACTGCGTCTGTCTCACTATCACAGAGTATCGCATTGTCTTGTGTTGTTGCTCTTCTTTGCACGTTTGCACTGGTGCGACTGAACACGGTTATGATGACAATAAAACCTGACCCGAACTCTTACACGTTTATATCTTAACACATTCTCGTTCTTGTGGAATAAAAATGAGCACATCAGTGTGTTGTGTGTTTTAAAACAGAAACGTCTCACCAGACTTGTGTAGAGAGTACAGATGAGTCCGGTAGAGATCAGACACGCCCACATGTTCAACCCTGTAGCTAAACACACACACACACAAGCACACACACACACACGTCTTATTATAGAAACGTGTATCATCCAGAAGTTGATTATTTTCCCATTAAATGAAAGCTGAATTTGACTATAGCGTCCGTAGACAACTGTTTAAACTGGATGGTCTCCACCCAAACAAACTTGGTACAAGCGTGCTAAAGAATAATATCTCTTTCTGCCTCCATCATCCTTCAGAAGATGGTGCCAATCCTGGATGGCACATGAACGCCTGGACAAAGTATAAGTGACCACAGACAGCTTTCGAGTCATCATGTGGTTAAAGAATCCCACAAGGACACCGATAACACCAGGCAGCCAAAACAAGCACTGCTCATGGACATCTCGGCTCAGTCCTGCCCACAGAGCTCATCACAGACAGACTGTCACAGACTACAACAGCTCCAAGATAACTTCCTGAAAAACAGCCAGAGAATTCAGGACAATATGATACAGCCACCAGAAACCGCAGAGCCAGCGCCCATCTCACCAGACACGTCTCTCTCTCCTGGTGTCTTCTGGAGCCGAACCCTCCCACCCTTTTTCTGCGATGTGTCGGGTCCCCGCTATTATAGTAGTGATGGGAACCCAGTGTGCCTGTCACTTTCTCTATCTCTGTTTTATCACAAAAAAGAAAGTCTAAGGCCTTCTCAAGCCGAACAGCTGACCCGTCTAATCTGTGACCTATTGTGCATCAAACTAAGATTACCGCGGGGACAGAACGTAATGTCAAGTTAGCATTTTTAAATATTCACTCACTAAAAAATAAAACATTTTTAATCACTAAGTTGATCACCACAAACAAGTTGGATTTTATGTTTTTTTAATGAAACTTGGCTAGAAGATGCAACAGTCCTTAATGAAACAGCCAAGAACCGTCAGCAGAACTGTTAGGAGAGGTGGAGGTGGAGGTGGAGGTGCTCTATTTAAAGATGTCTATCAATGACCGTGTCATTTGTTCAGTACTTGTCTTTTAAATATCTAGGGATTTCACTAAGAAGGTGCCCTGCGCATTCTGTTCATCGTTATTTACAGACCCCCAAAATACTTTCCAGACTTTATTGAAGAGTTCCCAGAACTGCAGAACCTGATTTGCTATAACAGGGGACTTTAATATTCATATTGATAATGCAGAAATCAAAAGAACCAAATTGCTTATCACAGCTATGCTGACGATACACAGGTTCAAATGTGCTTTAAAAGTTCTTCAGTAAAACAAGGAGAAACCTGAGGTCACTGCATTTGGAAACAGAGATGAAGCTCTGAAGGTGAACACATACCTTCACCAACTAAAAATCAAGTCAAGAATCTTGGGGTGATTCTAGAGACAGACCTTAGTTTCAGTAGTCACGTCAAAGCAGTAACTAAATCAGCATACTATCATCTCAGAAACGTTGCATGGATTAGATGTTTTGTTTCCAATCAAGACTTGGAGAAACGTGTCCATGCCTTTATCACCAGCAGGGTGGATTATTGTAATGGTCTCCTCACCGGCCTTCCCAAGAAGACCATTAGACAGCTGCAGCTCATCCAGAACAGTGCTGTCAGGATTCTGATTAGAACCAGAAGATCTGATCACATCACACCAGTCCTCAGGTCCTTACACTGGCTTCCTGTAACATTTATGGATTTTAAAGTACTTTTACTTGTTTATAAATCACTCAATGGCCTAGGACCTAAATACATTACAGATCTGCTCACTGAATATAACTCTAACAGACCACTAAGAAATACCAAGGGTTCACACAGAACAAGGGGAGTCCGCCTTTAGCCTTTATGCTGCCCGCAGGTGGAACCAGCAGAGTTCCAGAAGAGATCAGATGTGATAAATCATTAGTCACATTTATCACATAACTCTGCATGTTTTGAATGAACCGACTGCACTGTATTTTATGTTTATCTTATATTTTGATTTTAAACCAAATTTTGAATCATTTAAAAAGTTTTATTGCTATTATTTTCTATTTCATTCTAAGTCTTAAATAAATATTCATAAAGTTTGTGTGTGTGTGTGTGTGTGTGTGTGTGTGTGTGTGTGTGTGTGTGTGTATATGTGTACCCTGATTTAGGATGAGTGCAGGAGCAAGGATAACAATGCCAGTGTAGAGAAGCTGCAGAGACAAAGAGAAATAATAATCAACTGAGTGTAAACATTAGTGTGTGTGTGTGTGTGTGTGTAAGCTTACTGTAGCTATGAGAAACTGCAGACTTCCCAGCAGCTGCATGCCTCTGCCGAACCTCATCCTCAGATACTGACATACACACACACACACACACACACACACACACACACAGGGCTTTTGATGTGGTACTGTAAAGAATGCAGCAGAGTCCTCAGAAGATATGAGAACATCACTCTAATCTTATCCACACTGTGATATTTTGCTTTTAAAATGTTTAAATACTACTTTTGACCTTTAAAGCATTAGATGTTCTCGCGCTGCTCCACAGTCTAGGACTGGAGTTCCCTACAGTTTTGTACCTGAGCCTCCAATAACAAACTCAACTCCGTATTAACCTAAACACATCTCCTGTTCTACTGAACGTCCAGACAGTATGAGTGCAGATCAATCCCTGCCATCTGGTATCATCCACATGAGGATGGGTTCCTGTTGAGTCTGGTTCCTCTCAAGGTTTCTTCCTCATGTCATGAGCTTGCTCATTAGGTAGAAGCATTTAAAAAAATTTGATCTAGAATTTTTATTTGTGTAAAGCTGTTTTGTCAAAAGCACAATGAAACTTAGACTGAGTGGAATTGTGTGTGTGTGTGTGTGTGTGTGTGTGTGTGTGTACCTGGTTGGAGGAGGTGATGGCCAGTCTGTAGTACACAGGGAGGAACAGCGTGGCCGTCAGGAAGGAATTGATGCCTTGACCCAAACACATGTAGAGGAACTTTAAGCCGTACAAGTACGACTCAGCCGGAACCCCAAGGACCTGCACGCCCGACATGAAGCTTGCACACAGGGACACACCCACTGGCACCGCCCCCAGGCTACGCCCACCCGTGAAGAAATTCTCCACCTTTTCTGAATCTGAGAACCTTCGTCCATGTGAGCGCAAAGACTGAAATAGACCGATAATCATGGAGACAGCCAACATGGCACCAAACACGGCATAGTCTCCCACTGTGAAGCCCAACCTGTCTGATTCAGAAGAAGAAGAAGAAGAAGAAGAGTCATTTTGCAGTGGATATAAAGTCTACACATCCATGTTAAACTTTTTTACAAAAAGATGATATCAAGGAAATTCACCCTGGTTAATGTCATATAGGAACCAACAAGTTGAAAATTGATCTAAACATTTCAGGCTTTAGCAAGACCTAGGGTTACTACCCAAGTGTTTTTAATCACTACTGAAGTCAGGGCTACAGGGCGATAGTTGTCGAGGGAAGCAGGATGGGGTTCCTTTGGGAAAGGAACAGAACTAGCTGGTCTGCACAGACTCTGAGGACTCAACCTGGCATGCTGTCTGGTCCTGCTGCTGGTCCTGGTGTTCACTTTCCTGAAGGTTGTCCTCAGGTCGTGTTTAGAAATGATAACCGCATTTCCATTAATGGCATTCTTTTCTTGTCTGCAGCTATTAGCACTGCTGGCATTAGCATTTTTAGCAATACTAGTGCTATTAGCAGTGTTTACCTGCAGCCTCGAAGTGAGCATAGAAGGTGTTCAGTTCATCGGCCAGAGACACGTCTGCGTTCATCATACCAGATGTTGGTGCTTTATAGTCCGTTATTGTCCTTAGTCCCTGCCACAGGCTCCTAGAGTCACTCTGTTGGAGCTGTGACTCTGATTACCTCCCAGAGCGCTGCTTCGCCTTCTTCACCGCTATGTGAATGTTGTATGACGCAGCCTTGTACGAGTCCATTTCACCTGATACAAGTCCCATGTTACAGGCCGCGGTGTGAGATCTCAGAATGTTGTGAATGGTTTTATCCACGCATGGCTTCTGATGGGGAAACATTCAAGAGTTTCCTGTTTAGGTCTAAACCTGGGTAAACTGCCCTTTTGGTCATAAGATTCTACAGAACATGCATACGTTAGGGTATCAAAAACTGGTTCATTTCATCAAATTCATATGGGATACTGAGTGTCTTCCTGCTTACCAGGCTGCTGCAAGTGATACTTTTCTCTTTGCAACTTACAGCTGTTGCTTGGCAGCAGGAGGAGGACCTGATCTCCTGTGGGCTGATCTGGCCTGTTAAAGGTTTGGCACTGTTAATAATGTTGTTTATCTCCTGTAATTATTTAACTACAGATCAGTAGGATCATGGCTTGTTGCTTACTTGGTGACATCTAGCAGTCCTCAGGGGTGGCCTCCATGTGGCAAGCCCAGTGGATGCTTAAAGGCTTTCTCATAAAAGGTGTTAAAATGTCTTTCATGAGCCCTACACCACTGCTCTGGAGAACCAGTTCTTGAACAAGGTTCTTTGATGTTCTCTCTCACAGAGGAACAGCTTAAGGGTACTGTGTAGCGTAATCAAAGATTACCAAAATGTATTCACCGCCCAGAATGGATCCCAACAGGTATGTGCCAATGCATTCAAATGGGATACCAATGATAATGTAGACAGAACTTTTAACTTTGGCTACAATGCCAGAACAGTGTAAACAATTTCCTGGAACATGTTCTTGATTCCCACGTCTCTGCACAAAGTGTGCATATGGGCTAGAACCTTCACCATGTTAATTTTTAAGAGCAGTATAACCAGGAGATCATACTATTGGCCACAGCACAGGGTCTAATGGTAGAGGAGACTGGTGTGTAATGAGGAAGAAGGTGGCTGATAGTGGGCACCCGACACCTTGGTCATTGCCTTCCACAAGACAAACTTTACTCCAGCAGTTTTTTTTTTTTTTTTATTTCTCAAGGACGAAGTTTACTTCCCAACTATTTTCCACCTCATCACCTGCTCCTGTGTCAGCACTGTCAGTAACTTCTCCGGGTCCAGGTTTAGCATGTGATCAGCTGCTATTGTGGGAGAAAGCAGGGCAAGGAAGCTGAGCCTGAGAGGACAGGCATGTGTAAGTCAGGGACCAGACCCATAAATAGTACCAATTCCCCTTCCCTTCTGTGGAAGGGAGCCTCCAATCGTCTAAACGCTTGTTGGCAGGGCTGATTGGCATAAAGCAGGGCAGTACCATGTGTCCCATAAGTGGTGACCTGGGTGGTATAGGAGCCTGGTTAAGTGGAGACTGACTGCAGGACACTGATATTCTTCTCTTAGAGGGTACAGATCTGTTGGCGATAGTTCATCCACTGGAGTCCTGTCCCTGGGTTTTCCTTCAAACCGTTTCCTCTATTTGCTGATTTTGGAGTTTCTGAGACAGGGTTAAGTTGGACCCCCAGGCCTTACAGTCACAAATGTTCAGGGTGTCCACGTTACACTCCGGTGCCTCCAACATTCAGTTCCTTATTCCCATTGCTTAAAGCTTGGATTGACAGAATCATTTGCTGTTTGTGTTTTTAACACCCCGTGACCAAAAATATGCACAAAATATCTGCATCAGTTTGTAAAATCTTTTGTTTCTTTTGAAAAAAAAATGTTTTTCTTAAAACTGCTAAATTGGAGTTATCTCATTTAGCAGTGAAACTGTTTATTTACATGTTCTACCTGTTACAGCTGCGGACATGCTGACTCTCCTCACACACTCTTCAGCTGTGAAAACACACACACACAGAGCACATCTTGCTGCATTGTTTCTCACTATTTCTCTCTCTCTCACACACACACACACACACACACACAAACATCCACATATACACACACTGCTGCATTCTTTTTCTTTAAGAAAAAATGTTTCACAGTAATTCACTTGAAGTTCACTGATGCTCATTTATTTTTTACTCGTTTACTTTATATATGTTTTTTGTATGTTGGAAATGTTAATAAATATGAATAAATTTCAATAATTATTTAGATATACACAGAATTTATGTAACATAATCCTCCTATCTTGTAGCTAAATCACATTCAAAATTTTAGCAAATGTAATGCTTGTAAGTCTTATTAAATAAGATTCAATTTATTAATTAAATAAAATTTAAACATTAGTACATCGGTAATAATATTAAGTTTAACCATGTGTTCTAAAGTCCTTTTTTATATTATTATACATTATAATAACACTTTACTATTTAACATGTGTATCATTGTTTAGCTCATTAATCCACTTCAGTTATAAAATATTACTTTAAAAGGATTAATTTTATATATAAATAAACACAATGCTTTGTTTGTGTGAAATGTTTTAAAATAAAAACTTAAAAAAAATAAATAATAATGAAAAGAAACTATGTGAGAAAACATATCTGCAGAAACAATATTTATTATAATGAAAATAAAGCTGTGCATTGTAAAACATGATAAAGGTATTTCTAAGATACAATACAAAACAGCTTTAAGATATAATGTGTTTATTAACAAAAAACGAGTTTCTGTAAAATCTAGAAAAATGTATGTTTATTGTTTATGTTACAGAGAATTTTAAACAGTTTTTCTATACCGTAATAATGAAATGAAAATTGTCCTATTAGGAAGTGGAGCTGTAATACTGGGAAATAATAATAAAAGTAATATATTGTGTTTGTTTTTTTTGTTTGTTTTTTTTAAGATACAAATAAAATCTATTAGTTTGTGAAGTGATACATTTGTCCAGTTGTTCATCTTACCCTGTTTACTGCTGACGTCCTCTTTGCTCCGTGCTGAAGCTGAGAAATGAAAACTAGTTTTGTATAGAGTGTGTGTGTGTGTGTGTGTGTGTGTGTGTGTGTGTAGAGAGAGAGAGAGAGAGAGAGAGAGAGAGAGAATGTGTGTGTGCATCCTCTTGAGATCCACCTGGTCGCACATGAGCCACTTGCACTGCCATGCTGTATAGCTGGTTGTGGGTGGAGTCAGTGGGCGGGGCTTGGTGGATTAAATGACCGTATGTGCAGGAGGTCTGGAGGAGACCAGAGAGGAGGTTTATGGATGCAGTGAGAGAGGACATGAAGGTAGTTGGTGTGAGAGAAGAGGATGCAGAGGATAGAGTTAGATGGAGGCAGATGATTGGCTGCGGCGACCCCTGAGGGGGAACAGCCCAAAGTGCTGTGATTGGTTGGATTTATACAGCGGGAAGAATTTAGGGTTATATGTTTATTCTGTTGCTTAAAAGTTTAGGCACCCCGTGTTCAGGACGATGGAAATCAGCACCAGAGCTCATGCTTACAGGTGTACCGTATGTGTGTATGAGCGCTACCTGGTGGTAACAGTGCTAATGCAATTTTAGGAGAACTCAACTGTAACTCAAAGGTCATGTGACACACAGAAATAAAGATAAATAATGATAATGATAAATTATGAATAAATAATAAATTACATGATGTTTCTGACTTTTTTACTGTTTGTATTGGGTGGGGTTGAAACAAGCCAATTAGATTCCTACTATTGTGACCTCATATAAGAAGAGCCCCTCCCCTGGCTTGTGGCTCAGCTGTGCAGTACTCTGTGAGGGGCGTGGCTCATCAGTAGTTCATTCACATAGACACTGAAATGGCACATTTGAAGAAAGAGTGAAACAGAGGGAGATTAAGGGATGGAAACGTGTGGCTATTTTAGTTGGACCTAAAAAAATAACAGTTACATATTATATAAATATTTATTACATTCAAATAAGTAACTCGGGAAATGCAATCGTATTCTTTCCTGTTGCAGTTGTTTTTACATATTTTCAACATGTTAAGAAATTAAACATATTAGTTTTGCATATTTATATTTAAATCCATATAGTATAATAATATTTAAACACATTCTTTGGTCATAAGTGTAATTGCTCGCTGAGCCGCAAGACAGCGATAAAGGTGTTTATTGTCTCTGCTTATAATTTTATTTTTCTAAAAAACATAAAAGAGTCAGCTGGGTTATTAAAATAAGTTATAAAATATTACGTGTGTTTATTTAACCTATTTTTTGTTGGGTTGTATACATGAAGTCTATAATAATTTGATATTTTTAGCTTTTTCGTCGAAGTGTGAAATTTATCAATTGTAAAAGCTTTCTCATGTTCACTCTTGTACATTTGTAGAATTTATAAAAGAAATGTTTTGTCTGTACACTGGGTCAGAACTCATTCTTTCAGTAATATCTTTGTTAATTTACACATTGGAGGACCAGAAATCAGACTAAGACAATTTTTTGTCAGACTTTACTGAATCTCCTGCAGTCCTTAGATCTCTACCTGAAGTTTAATCTGCACCATCAGTGAATCTAAATGTGGAGTAAAAGTGATGTTATGAACAGTTATGTGTGGGATTTAATAATCTACTGTAAAATAATCTACTAATGCGCTACTGTCTCAATGTAAACAAACACCTGCACCAATAGATATTAATTAGAAAAGATAAAGTGAATATTTTTACTGGGATTAGTTCATATTTTCACTTTGGCTGAAATAACAGCGCTGAAGTGGTATAAGTGAATTTTAACACGCTGGAGTGGTTTTAAGACAAAACTTCATCTTTATCCTTTGATCTACTTTTTCCATTTCTCATCTGTGATTCACTCTCCGATTACCGAACAGGGAGTGTATTTGTCTGAGCACCAAAGAAGGACAACTTAGTGTAAACAAGGCGTAAGATACTCAACCTTACAGAATGGGATTTCTTTGTATTAATAAGTTAGACAGAGAGTTCTGCTGTACAGAGAGACACACAGACATGGACGTGGGCTATAATAATAATAATAATAATAATATCACTGATTACATTAAAGATCAGATCAGATTATTATAAGATTTAACATTTTAACTGTTTATACAAACTATTTAACCATTAACAACCCGTAATAACGTCATGGGTTATGAAATATTTTTATGTGTTTAATTAACCTATTTTGGTTTGGTAATTGTATATAAAGTCTATAATAATTTGATATATTTCGTATTTTTGGTCGGAGGTGTAATTCATCAGTTAGCCACAAGATGGCGTGTAAAAGCTTTCTCATGTCCACACCTACATTTTTGGAATACTAAATATGCAAATAACGATAAGACGACGATAAATGATACTGTTGTTGTTTATTATTTTTAAAAAACGACGGCCTAAATATTTTTACAGATTTGTTTTAATTTCAGTCTCTGTTATTCCTAAGTATCTTTAAACAAGTCCAAAAAATAAATTACTGTAACGCTGTGTGGATGACATCAGGTTGTAGTTGTATCACTCAGCCTCCAGGGGGCGGAAGTGACCGTTAAAGCGCCGCTCGCTCTTTCAGCGGGCGGCGAGGAAGAGGATCAGCACCCGAGCGGAGTGGAGCCACGACAGGTCGGGAAATAAAGGGATAAAAGCTCTTCTCCTTTATCTCGGGTTCGGGATTCATTTCTCTAATTAATATATAATGTTTAATAGAGTAATGTCTGTGCGTGTCGCGTGGTAAAGGCGGTATTTTCTCTCACAGCAGCAGGTAGTTAGCGGGTTTAGCCTGTTAGCACTTAGCACACACACACACACACACACACACAGTGTTGACTCGAGCGACTGGAATTTACTTCCCTCGAATTAAAGTCACCAGAAACACAAACCTCTCCTTTATCATCAGAACTTATAATAAACATGACGGATCTTTTAAACATTTACACTTTAAATCAGTTAAAATAAGTAAATAAATGAGTGTGTTCTGTCCTTCACACAGTGTTTGTCTGCACTTAATGCGAAAACTGAACGTGACGTCACGAAAGCAGTGATGACGTCACCGGTTAAGATATTCAGTTTTTCTATGAATATGCTAATCAGAAACCCCTTTAATCACACAAGCCCCGCCCACACCGAGGTACACAGCTGCGTTAACCCTGATTGGACATCACCTGTCACGTGATTAGCAATGAGGGTTCATCCTTCAGTAGATGGTTCATATACAGAATATATAAAACATGAATCCTTGTTAATTAAAGGTTTGTTTTAAGGTTTTGAGCAAATTATTATTTCTTAATAACATTTCTTCTGGTGTGTGTGTGTGTGTGTGTGTGTAAAGGTGCAGAGATGCCTAAGAAGTTCCAGGGTGAGAACTCGAAGTCGGCGGCGGCGCGAGCTCGGAAAGCCGAGGTGAAAGCTGCAGCGGACGCCAAGAAGCAGGCGGAGCTGGAGGACGCGCTGTGGCAGGAGAGTGACAAACATGTGCTGAAGAAAGAGCAAAGGAAGGTCTGACTCTTCATCATCGTCATCATCATCATCTGTGCACACTCCTCCTCTAACACACTGCAGTGCCTCATAATAACCTACACTAATCTAATGCTCATTAGAGGTTTATTGGGTGGGTGTGTGTGTGTGTGTGTGTGCGTGCAAGGGAGTGTGTGTGTGTCCTCGGTGCTGTCAATCAGAAAGCATCTTGCGTGATAAATAAGTAATTTAGTGATCAGCAATACAGGTAGCCCCCGACTTATGAACAAGTTCCGTTCCAGGAGTACAGTCATACGTCAGGTTTGTTTGTAAATCTGACAAAGTGAGTCTTATACGCCTTTGACACAAATATACAATGTACAGCATAAAAAAAAAAACTTCCAGGTTTGTTGTTTTCGTTTTGCATAATGCTCTTGTTAAATCGCCGTGAGAGGGGCGGGGCTGGTGACACAGCTGAGAGGGAGGGTCAACGCTACATGGTGTTTTTTGCCTCAGAGCTGTTTCCCACTGTATTGGACTGTGAACTCTGTTTTGTTAAGGATTTTCTGAAATTATGATTATTCACCATCAGGACAGCTTTACAGGACAAACCCCCCCTCTCCCCAATACAATATTGACAATGTTGTTTATAATTGTAAATATCTGGAGCACTTAAGTATCTATTTTTTGTGAAATACAAATGAAAGACTTCTGCAATTTGTTCACGTCCCAGAATGTTTGCAGAATCGCAGTCTGTTCATATCTGCGGAAATTCGTAACTCGACTGTTAACTGTTGGTGTTGAGGCTGTAAGTAAAGCTCACACCCTGACAAAGCAGATGATGTTGTCATGGTCACGCACACAAAACAGAAGAAATGCGCAGTTGCACAGTAGATGTGTAAGATGATCTTTTTTACAGAACTTTGTGCATCTTTTAATGCCCACTAGGTGGCGCCAAACTCTCACATTCCAAAAAGCTGACATTTACATTATTATTTACTGCATTATTTTACAACACGTCTCAAGGGAACCCATCGCAGTTTCACGCAGAATTTCACATTCACTCTTGATGACGTAGCAGATGTAGGGAATTTATAATTTCAACAAATATGTGTTAAATAACCCAGAATGCATTTTACATTTTGGAATCTTTAAAGTCGCCACCTTTTGCTTTGATGCCAGCTTTGCCTGCTCTTGGTGTTCTCTCAGTCAGCCTCATGAGGTCGTCACCTGGGATGGTTTTCCACCAATCCTGAAGGAGTTCCCAGAGGTATAGAGAACCTGTTGGCTGCTTTTCCTTCTCTCTCCGTTCCAAGAATCATACATTCAGGAACTGAGTTCTGTTCTCCTGCTCTTGTTTAACAAAGACACGGTGGTTAGAACCAAAGAACTCACATTTGGACTCATCAGACCATAGGACAGTGTTCCACTGATCTAACGTCCACTTCTTTCGTTTCCTGGCCCAAGCGAGTCTCTTTTGCTTTCCTTCTACTCAAGTAATGGTTTCTTTGCCGCAGTTTGACCCTAAGGGCCTGATTCATGAACCTCTGAACTCTGGATGTGAAATTTGTCTTCTGCTTGAGCTCTGAGGAGTGTTTCTGTTTGCTCTAATCTGAGGTGCTTAAATCTGCATTTCTGAGCGGTCATTCTAATAAACTTCTCCTCTCCAGCAGAGGTAGCTCTTGGGCTTCCTTTCCTGGGACCATCCTCATGAGAGCCAGGTTCATCATAGCGTGTGATGGTTTTTGGCGACTTCACTCAGGGATACATTCAAAGTTCTTGACATATTTTGACATTATCATCATCCTCTTCCTCACGTCTATCTTCAGCTCCTGATGGATTCAACATTGTGTTATTAGCATCACGGTATCAGACACATCACTGTCCATCTGTCTCCCGTCTCCTGACCTTTGGATGGATGAGGTCATGTGACCCTGCATGCCGAGATTTTTAACCTTTCTCAGAAAATGAAGCTCCTCAAATCTGATCTCATCATCATCTCTGCCTTTGATTGGCCGCCTCTCTTTGACACGGTGTGTTTCATCTCGACGCTCTGCTGTGATTGGTCTATTTTTAGCTTTGTGTTAGGGCCAGTGGTAGCTCAGTGGTTAAGGCATTGGACTACGGTTCGGAAGATCCCAGGTTCAAACCCCACAACCACCAAGTTGCCACTGTTGGGCCCTTGAGCGCGGCCCTTAACCCTCAACTGCTCAGATGTGTAATGAGATAAAAATGTAAGTCGCTCTGGATAAGAGGGTCTGCCAAATGACTAAATGTAAATGTAAAATGTATCTGTTCTAGGGGGGTTGTTCACTGGTATCACGGATGACCTTTAACCTCTGATGCTCATTGAGGTCAATTTTCATCCAAGTAAAGGTTAATTTTAATGAGTTTATTAAATAAGTTGTTACATTTAGGGATTTGGCAGACGCCGTCTTAACAGGGACAACTTGGTGGTCATGGGATTTGAACCTGGGACCTTCCAAACCGTAGTCCAATGCCTTAGTTCAGTACCTTAAACACTAACCCCCCAGGTCATTAGAGGTCATGTGGGGTAACTCCAGTGGTTTTGGGGACTTGAAAAAGGATTCATAGGGGTCATTGAAGATTTTTATTTTTAATTATGATTTTAGTTTCCGACGATGATGAAAATAAGATAATTAAGATCAAATGATGTTAATTCATTATTGTGCCTGGTTCTGTTCAAGGCAGTGTTCTGGCTTTGTGTCAGAAACCCGGCGCACACCGGATCTGCTTCCTGAACTCTCTAAACCCCCCGACACGCCCTCACCCAGGTGCAGGGATTTATCTCAGGCTTTTATTTATTTGAGTTTTGGCTTTCGGTTTTAATTATGTTTAAACTCCAGTGAAAATCTGCTGTTAAAAACACGAGTTCAGGAAATGAGAATGTTTTCAAAGCCAATAGGAATTTATGTTAAATAATCGTGACCTCATTACTGACCAGGAGACCGGTGCTGGTGAATTGTTCCCCTGATCGAGCAGTGTAACCCTGACGCTCCTCACACCCCGCTCTGTGACCTGCGACCTCAGGAACACCTCGAGACATCTTCATCACACAGACGACGTCTGCTTCAGAGCCGGCACTCAGAGAAATCTAGGGCTCGGGGACGCTAATTTGGGACGCACATGTCTCCAGGGGATTGAACACACACACACACACACACCCTGATTTAACCGTGTTAAACTCTCTGATGTGTGTGTTGTCTTTTCTCTGACATCACTTCCTGGTTACTAACCGATTAGAAGCAGCAGATGTGATTGTGTTCCAGAGAAAGGACACGGCCGAGGACACGGAGACGAGACGTGTGGCGTTAAAGCTGATGAGGAGAGTTTTAACCTTTTACTTCTGACATCATTTCCTGCCTACAGTCACTACAAGGCAAAATCTCCTGTTATTCACTTATTTCTGTTCGACTGTCAGGAGCTCGGTACATGCAGGTGTGTGTTACTACACGTTCCTCTTAGTGTACGGGACAGGCGTTCGACCTCCAGTGTGTGACACAGATGTTGTAAGAGTGTTGTGTGTGTATTTGAGTTTTTGAACAGTGTGGTAGGCGGAGATGAAGCTCGAGTGCTGCGTGTGACGTGAAAGTCGTACGGAAACGTTAACGTGTAGAATTGGGACACCGTCGTAATAATAGGATGCAGTAATGCAGGTCAGCGGGGTCGCGCGTTCAATCCCTCACCACGTCTAATTTTATCACGCGACACACACAGGACGCACGAGTCCTTGAAACACCTTCAAAGTCGTTGTTCACTTCTCACTCGTGGGTCGTGTTGTTTCCTGCCGTCTCTTTACATCAGGAGGAATAAAACCACAAAATGACAATCATGTTAAGTAAGACACTGGGAACTGTGTGTGTGTGTGTGTGTGTGTGTGTGTGTGTGTGTGTGTGCAGGATGAGAAGGAGAAGAAGCGACTGGAGGCTCTGGAGAGGAAGAGGGAGAACCAGCGCCTCCTGGATGAGGAGGATTTAAAGCTGAAGGGCAAACAGAGCCAGGCGGCACCGGGCAGAGTGACACGGGCTCAGATCAAGCAGAACCTCGACCAAGAGCAAGCACTTAAAGAGCCTGAGAAGAAAGGTTTCTCTCACACACACACACACACACACACACACACACTACAACAATCAGCTATAACAGTAATCCCTCCCCTCTGAGCAGCCTTCACTCCCCACACCCATTAGTGACCCCTGGGTGACCCTCACCATGGAGGCAGGTTCTGAACCCCACTGACCATGTGACCATGTGACCAGAGCTGCTGTGTTGGAGTTGCTCTGACCCAGTCGTCTAGACATCACAGTCTGGTCCCATGTAAAATCCAGTCTCTCATTTCTTTGAGTGTATCAGAATCCTGCAGGGTGAAACAAAGTGTAAAGCAGTGTGAGGTTCTTATGTGCACTTTTATAGAGCAGCTGGTCCAGAGGTTCATGCCAGGATTACAAACCCACCAAACACTAACCCGTTATCGACAGTGTTGGGTGTAGCGCCTTAGAGTACTCAGATTACTTTTTTGATGTAACAAGTAATTCAACGCGTTAGGTCGCTATTTAGGTACTCAGTTATTTAGTTATTCTTTCAAAATGTAATCTGTTATACAGTGAATCATGATGAACTGAACTTACGGCCACCGCGCAAAACAGCGTAGGTGAGATAGGGGTATCAGTAGGTGAGATAGGGGTATTAGTAGGTGAGATAGGGGTATCAGTAGGTGAGATGGGGGTATCAGTAGGTGAGATGGGGGTATTAGTAGGTGAGATGGGGGTATTAGTGGGTGAGATGGGGTATTAGTAGGTGTGATGGGGGGGATTAGTAGGTGTAATGGGGGTATCAGTGGGTGAGATAGGGGTATCAGTGGGTGAGATGGGGGTATCAGTAGGTGAGATGGGAGTATTAGTGGGTGAGATGGGGGTATTAGTAGGTGAGATGGGGGTATCAGTAGGTGAGATGGGAGTATTAGTGGGTGAGATGGGGGTATTAGTGGGTGAGATAGGGGTATTAGTGGGTGAGATGGGGGTATTAGTAGGTGAGATAGGGTATTAGTAGGTGAGATGGGGGTATTAGTAGGTGAGATGGGGGTATTAGTGGGTGAGATAGGGGTATTAGTAGGTGAGATGGGGGTATCGGTAGGTGAGATGGGGGTATCGGTAGGTGAGATGGGGGTATCGGTAGGTGAGATGGGGGTATTGGTAGGTGAGATGGGGGTATTGGTAGGTGAGATGGGGGTATCGGTAGGTGAGATGGGAGTATTGGTAGGTGAGATGGGGGTATCAGTGGGTGAGATGGGGGTATCAGTGGGTGAGATGGGGGTATCAGTAGGTGAGATGGGGGTATCAGTAGGTGAGATGGGGGTATTAGTAGGTGAGATGGGGGTATTAGTAGGTGAGATATGGGGTATTAGTAGGTGTGATGGGGGTATTTGTAGGTGTGATTGGGGTATTAGTAGGTGAGATGGGGGTATTAGTAGGTGAGATGGGGGTATTAGTAGGTGAGATGGGGGTATTAGTAGGTGAGATAAGGGTATTAGTAGGTGAGATGGGGTATTAGTGGGTGAGATGGGGGTATTAGTAGGTGAGATAGGGTATTAGTAGGTGAGATGGGGGTATTAGTGGGTGAGATGGGGGTATTAGTGGGTGAGATGGGGGTATAAGTAGGAGAGATGGGGGTATCGGTAGGTGAGATGGGGGTATCGGTAGGTGAGATGGGGGTATCGGTAGGTGAGATGGGGGTATCGGTAGGTGAGATGGGAGTATCGGTAGGTGAGATGGGGGTATCGGTAGGTGAGATGGGGGTATCGGTAGGTGAGATGGGGGTATCGGTAGGTGAGATATGGGGTATTAGTAGGTGAGATATGGGGTATTAGTAGGTGAGATATGGGGTATTAGTAGGTGTGATGGGGGTATTAGTAGGTGTGATGGGGGTATTAGTAGGTGAGATGGGGGTATTAGTAGGTGAGATGGGGGTATTAGTAGGTGAGATGGGGGTATTAGTAGGTGAGATGGGGGTATTAGTAGGTGAGATGGGGGTATTAGTAGGTGAGATAAGGGTATTAGTAGGTGAGATAGGGTATTAGTAGGTGAGATGGGGTATTAGTGGGTGAGATGGGGGTATTAGTAGGTGAGATAGGGTATTAGTAGGTGAGATGGGGGTATTAGTGGGTGAGATGGGGGTATTAGTAGGTGAGATGGGGGTATCGGTAGGTGAGATGGGGGTATCGGTAGGTGAGATGGGGGTATCGGTAGGTGGGATGAGGGTATCGGTAGGTGAGATGGGGGTATCGGTAGGTGAGATGGGGGTATCGGTGGGTGAGATGGGGGTATCAGTAGGTGAGATGGGGGTATCAGTAGGTGAGATGGGGGTATCAGTAGGTGAGATGGGGGTATTAGTAGGTGAGATATGGGGTATTAGTAGGTGTGATATGGGGTATTAGTAGGTGTGATGGGGGTATTAGTAGGTGTGATGGGGGTATTAGTAGGTGAGATGGGGGTATTAGTAGGTGAGATGGGGGTATTAGTAGGTGAGATAAGGGTATTAGTAGGTGTGATGGGGGGATCAGTGGGTGTAATGGGGGTATCAGTGGGTGAGATGGGGGTATTAGTAGGTGAGATGGGGGTATTAGTAGGTGAGATGGGGGTATTAGTAGGTGAGATGGGGGTATCAGTGGGTGAGATAGGGGTATCAGTGGGTGAGATAGGGTATTAGTAGGTGAGATGGGGGTATTAGTAGGTGTGATGGGGGTATTAGTAGGTGAGATGGGGGTATTAGTAGGTGAGATGGGGGTATTAGTAGGTGAGATAAGGGTATTAGTAGGTGTGATGGGGGGATCAGTGGGTGTAATGGGGGTATCAGTGGGTGAGATGGGGGTATTAGTAGGTGAGATGGGGGTATTAGTAGGTGAGATAGGGGTATCAGTAGGTGAGATGGGGGTATCAGTGGGTGAGATAGGGGTATCAGTGGGTGAGATCCGGGTATTAGTAGGTGAGATGGGGGTATCAGTGAGTGAGATACGGGTATCAGTAGGTGAGATGGGGGTATCAGTAGGTGAGATGGGGGTATCGGTAGGTGAGATGGGGGTATCGGTAGGTGAGATAGGGGTATCGGCAGGTGAGATGGGGGTATCGGCAGGTGAGATGGGGGTATCAGTAGGTGAGATGGGGGTATTAGTAGGTGAGATAGGGGTATTAGTAGGTAAGGTAGGGGTATTAGTAGTTAACAGATTATGGGCTGAACTTGACTGAGTGATGATGGTAGAATAATTATAAAGGTCTTGACTAAAACAACATGCATGAGGAATCACAAAGGAGTTATAGAAATAGAAAAGTACTCAAACTAGTTACTTTTATCAGAAAGTAACGCTGTAATGTAACTGGTTATTTTTTAAACACAGTAATTTTGTAATGTAATTAGTTACTTTAAAAAGTAACATCCCCCAAACACTGCTCATTACACACACTACACTACACACATTACATACACTACACTATACACACACACACACACACACACACACACACGTACAGTACATGTTTCTGATCCTGTTTTTTCCCGCTCATAGAGAAGAGTCATTTGGAGACGCCGCTGGAGGAGAACATTAACCACTTCATTCCTGAGGAAGAATCGGCCCGGACCATCGAGGACGCCATCGCCATGCTCAGGTATCATCGTTATTTTTATTATTAATTAAATTTACTTTTATTTCTATAGCACTTTTAACAAGGGTTATTGTAGCAAAGCGGAAAAAGAAAATTATTTAAGTTTGTTTGGAATGTGAGTGTGTGTGAATCAGAATAATCAGATCGTCCCTGATGAACGAGTCGAGAGCGACAGTGGCAAAGAAAAACTTCCTGAGATGGTAATAGGAAGAAACCTTGAGAGGAACCAGACTCAACAGGGAACCCATCCTCATCTGGGTGAAACAGAAAGCAGGGATTGATCTGCACTCATACTGTGTGTTAGGAGGCTGGAAGTTCAGTTTAACAGGAGATGTGTTTACACTGTGTTTACAATATATTTTGTATAATATATAATTTTTTTATGAGTTATTAATTTATATGTTTGCATTTGTAGTTGTAAAATGTTGCAGTTCCTCTATGATCCTGCAGGTGGTGCTCTAAACTGTTCACCTGTTGGCAGGCAGCACAGCGTCCTGTGTAGTAGAAGTAAATAATTTCAGGAGTTTGCTCTTTAATTGTAATATTGAATCAGGGTTTTATAAAAATCGTTATACTAATAGAATTACAATATAAATCGAATCGCCACTTATGTGTCGTCACCACGTAACGTCACTGTTGTTTCCCATCTCTAATTGTTAGTGTAATGTGTGTGTGTGTTTCTGAAGCACTAAAGAGGATCTGGACCGCCACCCTGAGCGGAGGATGAAGGCGGCCTTTGCTGCGTTTGAGGAGGCCAACCTGCCCCGTCTGAAGATGGAGAACCCCAACATGCGCATGTCTCAGCTCAAACAGCAGCTAAAGAAAGAGTGGACGAAGTCCCCGGAGAACCCATTAAACCAGCGCTTCGTCGGCTACAACACCAAGTAACCACGCCCACACAGCGAGAGCTCAGAGACTGACGCACGTAACGCAGGGTCCGCACCAACCCCTGAGCCCCGACCGAGATGACACGCCCCCTCAAGATGACACGTGCAGACAGACACCTGACTCCTGAAATTCATATTTAAGTTGCAGTTTGTGCCATACAACACACACACACACACACACACACACACACACTCTCAGATTGAGCAGCAGATCAGTACTTTTCATCAGCAGTTTATTTTATTATTAGAGCGTTTGTTTGTTTGTTTGTTTGTTTTTGTTGTTGAAAATAAAGAAGAGAGTGAACTGGAGTAAGATTGTAAAGCCGAGTTTTAGCCGTTGATGACGTGAGTCTGAGGAATAAACACCAGTCTGACGTTACAGCAGTGTGTTAGACTCATAGACTCAAAGACCACGTCATGACTGCTGCAGCTCACACGTACTGACTTTATTAAACTGCTGAACGTGCGTGTGTGTGTGTGTGTGTGTGTGTGTGTGTGTGTGTGTCTGTCTGCGGAGATGTTGCTACCTGGTGACGTCAGAAACAGCGCTCCTGATCATCTGATGGTTTTGATCGAGTGATGGTTTGGGCTGATCTGCCGAGCTCATGGTTTTAAAAGGAGACTAAATGTTTGCACGGGATTTTATAGAAGATTGTTTGAGATTCGGCTCCTGTCACTCCCACAGGACATTCTGAAAATCCAAATTAGTTCCTCTTTTTCATCTCAGGTCCAAACTTTCAGCCGGTCTTTTTTCAGGCCCGATGAGATGATCCAGATGATCCCCCTGGCCTTCTCTAAAGATTAAAGCATATGATATTTCAAATTATAAGCTGATCTTTCGGTTAAATTTAAAATAATGATCCTGATGAACTGCTGATTTTTAAAATTTTAGCAAAATCTTTTCTTTTTCTGTTTTAGTCGGATCGAGTCTGTTGCGGCTCTTTGATATAAAACAAGAAGCTAAAAATCTTCTTCTACTTAAATTAATGAAGTAGCAGTTAGAGATTCTGATTAAATGATCGTTTGCTGAAATAAAATTCAGTTGATCTCCTGCCTAGAGTTTTTTGCACCGTATCACGTGATCACCTGCTCCATGTGATTAACTCTTCCCTTCTCACAGAGAGACAGCTGGTCGATCCAGAGCGTTACTGAATCGTCTGTTTGGTTCTTTGTTTAAAAAGTTCGGCTGATCTTTCCTTTTCATGATGAGGTAACGTTAGAATTCATATACTGATCGGACAAAACATCAAAGTAATTAAATCAGTGGATCTTTTAGTGGAACAAAAGAACTATTAGCTGATCCAAACAATCCCATAAACAGTCCTGTGTTTTGTTTGTTTGTTTGTTTGTTTGCTAAAACCAACGATCATAAGATCCTACTGTTTAATCTGTTAGTGAGGATGTGAGACGTTGGATTGGACCTTTTGATGTGATATATCCCGATCATTCGAGGGTGGGGGGTGAGCTTCGAAGTTGGACAAATTCATCCCGGTCACATGACGCCTCAGTAAGTTGTGATCCTGAGGTCTCCGCCGAACCGTAATCAAGCGCTGGTCGAGTGACGTCACCGCGGTGCAGAGACCTTTAGAGACGGACAATAATACTGCTGGGCTTTCTCCACAGGAAGACACACTGCAGCAACCAGGTGTTTTCTCTCTCACTTACACACACACACAGGAACCCCATGAGGTTACACACTGAAATGAAATTAGCTCAGTGTTTGGAGAATTCCTCACAGCTGAGTAAATCCCATGTGACCTGTATTCAGGGCCAGGTCCTTCAGGAGAACAACAACAACGTGTGTGTGTGTGTGAGGGAGACTTTAGTCTATATTCACTTTATTAAGATGTTTAAAACCTTTGTTTGACATCTAGTTTTTTGAGCTCAGCACTCAGCTAATCCTCTGATTAAACCTATTGATCAGTGACTTCGAACGAAACAAACGGCCAATCTTCATCTGTTCCACCTGAGAGATTAACTGATCCTCCTACGCTCTACGCAAACATTCAGCCAGTCATAAATCCAAACCATCCGCAGCTCTTCTGGTCAAATCCCACATCCAGACGATCTGAACAATTCACCGAGTCGCACGATCCGTCTTCAGAAACGATCAGCCGCGTTCGTTTGTTAGAACCCGACATCACTCGAGTCGGAGCTTTTGTTGATCGTCTTTTGTTTAAACTGAAGCTCCAGTCTGAAGGATTAGTTTAGAAATGATCTTATTTAAGTTTAACCAGAAAGATCAGCCTCAGTTCCAATCATCAGTCATTTGTAAAACCAAACATAAACAAAAATTCAGCTGATATTTTGATTGAACTGATTTTGCCATTGTTGTTTAAACCAGTTGATTACTTAATCAAATTAATTAGCTGATCTTTTGATTGAACTAAATGTCCAAGTTAATAAACCAATCCATCAGTGGTGTGCTCGTTTGCTTTGGGTTGTTTTGTTCATTGGCTTTGTTTTTTTAGTACCATCATCTTCAGATCATCTTCAGATCCAGCCAGATTAAGTTAAATTAAGCCTTTATTTGTCACATGTACGTTACAGCACAGTGAAAGTCACAGACTCATCACTCAGTCCAAATGTTGGGCTGATCATCCTTTGCCCTGACTATATAGAAAAATATCTAGTTGATCCACTAACTCATAGTCTATACCTCTTTATCTTGTATACAGGGTCACGGGGGGCGGAGCCTATCTCTGGCGGGATACACCCTGGACAGGGTGCCAATCATCACAAAGCACACACATACACACACTCATTTACACACTATGGGCAATTTGGGGACACCAATTAGTCTAATGTGCAGGTCTTTGGACTGTGGGAGGAAACCCACAAACCCAGAGGGA
This sequence comes from Clarias gariepinus, assembly GCF_024256425.1. NCBI lineage: Eukaryota > Metazoa > Chordata > Actinopteri > Siluriformes > Clariidae > Clarias > Clarias gariepinus. The sequence goes on along the minus strand of NC_071108.1, from coordinate 697,587 downwards.
GAACATGCAAACTCCACGCACACAAAGAGGGGAATCGAACCCAGACCCTGGAGGAGGCCACACTGCTAACCGCTAAGCCACCGTGCTGGCAGGCTGATCTTTTGTGTCTGATCTTCTGTCTGACCTGAACCTTCACTGAACCACGTGATCAGCTGATCCAGAAAACTAAACGTAGCTGAACTTTCAGTTAAACCAAACGCTAATCGATCCACGAGAACATCAGATCTTTTTCTCGTTCAAAGCACACAATCGCCCGATCCGAGTCTTTCTTCCGACGTTCAGCTGATCTGAACAACCAGTCGGTCTTTCTTTAGTTAAAAACCTCCTCACGACCCCTTTGATCTTCTGAGTGAGTTATTTTAAGCCGGTGTCTTCAGCGCGTCGACTCGTCCTACAGCCGCTCGAACTCAGAAATCTGCAGTAAATCAGAACCCCACTGCTTTTAGCCTGCTTTTTGCTGAAGTGGAAAATCCGAGCCGCACTTAGCAGGTGTGATTATGGATTTATCAGCCGTGTCCTGCAGAGACATTTAATTAACACACACACACACACACGACCTGGGGTCAAGGACGATACACACAAATCACCTCCACCGAGAAACGTTCATTTCCAATCTCAAGCCTGTCACGTCTCATTCTGACGTGTGAACGATCTCGGGTTCATTTACAGCAGAGAGGAAGGAAACTCGAATGATCTGAGGGCACGGAACAAAACCAGCAGCTTCATTTACACACAGCGTTTCTAATTCTTTGGCAAAACTCTACATATCCGGCCGACACAATAAGGCTTCCTGAATAGGACTGAGAGAGAGAAATCTATTTTGTACTTCAGAAGATTCTGTGCAGTGAGAGGAGACGAGCTCGTGATCTCCAGCAGCAGCAGAGAAGACTAACCCCCCCTCCCCCCCCTCCCGCTTGGAGAAACCCCACAGAGCAACCGGCTAAAAATAGCAGCGTGGAATTCCCTCACCAACCGCACCAGCATCTCTCCCTCTCTCTCTCTCTCTTCCTCTCTCTCTCTCTCTCCCTCTCCCTCTCTCTCTCCATCTATGTCTTTCTCTCCTTCTCTCCATCTATGTCTCTACTTCTCTCTCTCTCTCTCTCTCTCTCTCTCTCTCTCTCCATCTATGTCTCTCTCTCTCTCTCTCTCTCTCTACGTCTCTTAATCCCCTAATCAACAATTTATGGAGGCATGATGATGTGAGCGTGACAGGCTTTTTGGTGACTCCAGCTGATGTGTGTGTGTGTGTGTGTGTGTTTCTCTTTATATATCTTTCCCTCTAAATGGCTGAATATGTCTCCTGATCACCACCTTTCTCTTGTCTCTCTCTCTGTCCTGTCTCGGTCTGTCTCAGGTTTACATTAGCTACCTAGCTCTAGTTACGCAGTGTAGCGTTCAGGTGGCTAAGCTAATGTATTTTATGTTAAGCTGCAAAACAAATAAAATGTAAAATCCAGTGATGATGTCAGAAACACCGAGCGTTGTGATTGGCCGGTTAAAGGCGGCACATGATCAGATCAGGACATGATCGTGCGTTTGTCTAAACCACAGCGCCTCCTGGAGTTCATGTAGCGTCAGCACTGTTGTCCAGCGTGATGATGGACCTTTATCCCACCTGTGTGTGTGTGTGTGTGTGTGTGTGTGTGTTGCCGGTAAGATGAGAGGCTTTTGTTGGGCCTTTGAACTTCTCAGCATCAATTGCACAGTTTTCTCTCCTCTATTCCGGAACCTTCTGCATCACACACATACGCGCGCACGCACACACACACACACACACACTCACACACACACACTTCTATATTCATTATGCTCATTCCTTCTAATATTAAAGCAACTGAAGTGTGTGAAGGTTGTGTGTGTAAAGTGTGAAGTGAGGTTCAGTCACTTGTGCCAGGTATCCCTACAAGTGTGTGTGTGTGTGTGTGTGTGTCTTTGTCGCTCGGTCCATTTGCATGCCAGTCCTTAACAAGCCTGGCTGCTCTTTCTTCGCTCTGCATCCTAATTACGCGTCTCAAAGAGGCTCTGGACGGCCTCTACTTCTGACGACAGCTTCAGGAAGTGTGTGTGTGTGTGTGTGTGATTGTGAGTGAAAGAGAAAGAGTGTGAGAGAGGGCGAGAGAGCGTGAGAGAGTGTGTGTGTGTGTCTCTGCACTGGAGCTAAACAGTTCCAGTAAAGTGAAGACATTGAGGACGGGGCTTAAGTTTGTTCAGAGCGCAGAGCGTCCACTCAGAGGTAAGACGTCTGCTGTGTGTGTGTGTGTGTGTGTGTTTTAAACATGAGAGATCAGCAGTGTGAGATTTACAGTACATCTCTGCACACACACACACACACAGGGTCAGGACTGAAGTGTGTGTGTGTGTGTGTGTGTTGGTTTATATAGACACACATTTTAAACTGGTGATATTTCAACACAAATCGAGCTGTAGATCAGGGATGTGACGAGGAGAGAGAGACAGGGAGAGATGGAGAGAAGGAGAAAGAGAGAAAGAAGGAGAGAGAGAGAGAGAGAGATGGAGAGAAGGAGAGAGAGACGGAGAGAGAGAGAGACAGAAGGAGAGAGAGAGAGACAGAGAGAGATGGAGGAAG